>NW_008481840.1:824020-948603 GCF_000524495.1 Plasmodium inui San Antonio 1
ATCTTAATTTCAAATGAGAAAAGTGTGTACGTCAGATGTGAATGGCCATTTTTTTTTATGATATCATTTTAGGGGGAATGACAGAACGCGGGGCACATGAAGAGCGATACTCTAACGTAATAGGTATGCAGATTTTGCTGTGCTTAATTTTGGGAAAAAGAGAGGGGGGAATGATTTATTTACTTGGCGGCGCAGGGGTTGCCTCGCCCACCGTTTGTTCGCCCGCTTGTTTGCTAACCCGTTCGCTTGCCTTTTTTTTCAGTGCTACATGAAGGGGACATCTTCGCTCAAGGGGCATTCTCACTTTCGGGCTCCCCGATACAGTCGCGGGTGAAATAAATGGGCGGGGAAAATTACTTTTGTGGGGCAATGGGCGTCACCAACGTTTCCCCGTCCGGTTTGTGCTAAGGATTTTCCAATTAGGCATTCGCAATGAAGGTTATCACAGGATGGTGGCGTGTGAATATGGCATTCATCGAGCGATGAGTTCACCTTCATTTCACGTTAAATTCTTCCTCTTCACCAGATAGGCCGTTCCCCTTGTCAGGGTTCAACCCCTGGGTGGATATGCAGTCGGGTTTGTTCCCCTGTCGCACCTGGTCCAGCTGCTCGTGTAACTGAAAAGGTACCGTAGATGTATATGCCCAATTCCATACATACGAAGAAACTTCCTTGCCTGGAGGTGTGAAAGGAGCGATGAAGCACGCCAACGGGGGATACTCACAAAATGGGTTATTTTTCCACGTTATATGTTTTTTTCTCCGAAAAGGAAAAATCCTGAAAAAGAATATCCTGCTGCTCCCTCCTACGCTTGAGTAAAAAAAAAGTGGTAAAAGAAAGATCTGCCAATAGGAGCCACCATATTACCTCGCTCAATATTGTGCAAGCCGTTTTTCCTAATCGGTTTTTCAACCTCATTCGAGGGATTCACTTCCATTTGGGCTCTTCCCATATGTAGGGAGTTCTCACCAAACGGGTCATGCGAAAAAGGTGGATAAGGGATTCATATTAGATTGGGATAACCCGGAGCATTGAAAGTACACAAAATATAAACTGCTAGAGCAGTAGCAGCATGCATCGCTTACTTCACGTCAGGGTTAACTCTCCTAGGGGTAGAAGCGGCAGGGGGGTGTAAGGAAACATACACGGGGGTATAATCCTACAGGGGTCTACCAGACGCAGTTCTGTGATCACCCCCCCGGTTGCGCTGCTGACCTCAAAATAGTTAAATAGTAAGGGTACACCCCCCAAATGAGAAGGTATACACATCAAAAGGCAGACACCTCGGAATGGCATGGAAAGGATGGATAACCCATCTCATCAACTAGTAATCAAAAAAATAAAAATAAATAAAAAAAAGAATAATGCAGCTTCGGAAATGCGTAATAACCTGGTGTGTAGTCCTACTAACATCACATCTAAGGAGCAATTTTGTGAAATGCAAAAGTTTGAAAAATAGTAATCCATTTGGCGATAATATATCATGGGGGGGCAAACTGATCAAGAGAACTAATAGCTCAAACAGGAAGTTCCAAAGGGCGATAGCAAATGGTATGATATTACCCCAAATCAGGAAAAGGAATACATACAAGCACATGAACAGGGTTACAAAGCGATTATGCACGATTAATCCGCACAATAACCCTGCCAACAGCCGTGGCTTAGAACCATCTACAAGCGTTAAGAAACACATGAGGACCAAGTACAACATGGGGAACGCTAACTACAGAATACAAAAGGAGTTACATAACTTTCTGAATAATCCCCCCATTAACTGCACCCTAGATGTACACCCAAATAATATCCGAATCTGGATTGTGAAATATGTAGGACTGGAAAATAGTATATATGCTAATGAAGTGTACAAACTTAAGATAATATTTCCAGATGATTATCCTTTGAAGCCCCCCATTGTGTATTTTTTACAGAAGCCACCGAAACATACTCATGTGTATTCTAATGGAGACATATGTTTAAGTCTACTCGGTGATGACTACAACCCTAGTTTGTCCATTTCCGCCTTAGTCCTATCCATCATATCGATGTTATCATCTGCTAAGGAGAAAAAATTGCCCATTGACAACTACACACATGCGGATGCGAAACCGGGGAGCAGCCAGAACAATTTTCTCTACCACGATGATAAGTGTTGAGGGTGGACATGCGGTCTGCCCGTTTGGAGCACTTCGCCTTCATATGTCCACGTTAATGCGTTTTTTTTTTTTCTTTTTTTTTTTTTCCCCAATATTGTGACCCATTTAAAAAATCACCCTTTTACGTATCAAAGCGAGTTTGTTTTGGGGACCTACGGGCTTCCCTTTCACGACACGGGCATTCCCACTGGCTCATTTTGCACCAATTTCGTGGATGTACATAATGCGTATGTTTTTGGCACCTTTGCCAATTGTACGTTTTTTTTCTTTTTTTAAATGTCGCGTAGTTTCGTTCATTTACTCCCTACAGGCACAACCGACTTGTGCGCGTTTTCCGATGCCACTGAGGTTTGTTCAAACTCAGTCGTCTTCACATTCTGCGACGCGAAGTAGCAACACGGGCATCCTAAAAAATCGCCATTTATGTGAATACAAACGCATATATGTATAACCCCTATCATTTTTTTATCAAAAAATAATTTTTCACAATAACCTGATGTAATGAACTAACGAGTTGCATGTAGAGGTTGTTGTGAGAAACAACAATGACGTGGTTCAGGGAACGAGGGGGGCTTTCTCTTCTCCTTTTGAATATTTCCCGTACTTTCTTCCCTCCCTTTTTTTTTTCTTTTCAGTGCACGCGTGTGTACATTTGTGAGAGGCACATTTGGCACAATTGTTTTCGCGCACATTGTCTGTTTTTATTTTTTCTTAAAAAACGAGAAGGGGAACAAATCGCCGTGGAGAAGACAACACTGATGCTAATTTGTTCTTAGTTGGGAGCTGGTTTCAAAGGGGCATCCGTAAAATAATGGAAGCGTGCAACGAATGAAGAAAGTGAAATGCCAAATTAGGTCAAGCGAACCGGGGAAGTCAAAATAAAACGCTCATGACATACCCATTTGTGGGATTTTCTTATTTCCATTTGTTACGTGCCTACCCGTTTCTACAAACTTCATTTAAGAAAAGTGCACACAAAATACACACGAAAAAGAAGAACGAAAAAATCCCCCAATTGCAAATATTTACCCGTAAGATGGGTGTAAAAAAGGGGTGTAATTAAAAATGTTCCAATGTTGAGAAAAAGGCGGGCGGAATTTTGCCCACTAAATATAACTCTTTTGCAGAAAAAACATTGAACAGGCAGTTCTCGCTTTTAAATATGTTTACACACTTTTTTCTGATTATTTTTCCTCTCTACAGAGTAGCAGTTGTCCCAAGGTGGACGCTCCAGTTGCCTGAAAAATACCGCCTAGAAATAACGCCTGTGGGGGGCAATCAGTTAATACGGATATGCGAACGGTAAAGCGGCAAAAATTACAAATACCTACTAGGAAAAGCATTCTTCTGCAAAACAAGTTGCAGTTGTAAAATGGCCGCTTTACAAAACAGCCTTTTTTAGCTGTATTCGCTCGATGTTTTTTTTTTTTTTTCCCCATCTGCAGGCAATTTTTTGGCATATTTTTGCACACCCACCTCAACTGTTCATGCAATTTTCAATAACGTTTTTTTTTTTTTTTTCTGCTCATCCATCTGGTGATGCAGTTGTGATGTCGCTAAAGAAATGTTGTGAAGTAACATTAGCGTTGTCAGGAAAAGTCAATCGCGCAGCTTCAATTCCCGTTTTGGTTAACTACATCGTTCCTAGTGAGTGTACATCGTTTGGCACACATGACAAAAACGAATTTATGACGCGGTGTGCACCTGCGCTTTCTACATTCGAATTTTCGAGCGCGAGTATTTTCTGGCATGGAGTTTGAAAGTGGAAATTGGGGAACATTGGTAAATCCGCGTCACGAGTGATTGTACGTGCGTACGCATGGGAAAGTATTCCAAACTATGCGAAAGTGTTACATATACGTGTATACATAATTGCATTGTAGTTGCAAATTTAAGTATCAATTTGTAGTATGCGAATATGTCCATGTACGCGGCTTCACGCCTGTACGCATATATGCACTACGCATTCATGCAGCCATTCTCCCGTGTGCACATGTCCGTATGCGGCCCCTTCACACCCCTGCGCCATTTTTTAAAAAATATATTCACTTAAGAAATGTTTGCGCAAAACATATCGCATTTTTTTCCATATTTTTTCCCACTTTGAAAAGATTAAATTGTGTATATGTGTATAAAGGCAGTTTAGTCCTATCCCCGCCTTTCCCCCACAATTTGTTTCTTCCCCCTGTCGTACGTGTTTCTTTTTAACATCTGATTTTGCCGCACTGCATCAGCCATATGGTATTGTCCGCGCGGTTGCAGTGCAAAAATGTTTATTACAACAGCTAGTGCGTTGGAGTAGACACCAAAACAGTTCCGCGTTCCGGCATGCATCACACCTGCACGTAATGGCAAATGCAGAAATCGGATAAACTGTCATCTCTTTGTCGTTACTCTGGCTAAAATTCGACCATTTTGGCGCCCCTTCTGTGATGAATTTTTCCCCCTTAATGTACCCTCGCTTTATTCACGAAACAGAACATCTTCGCGAAGTTGCGTTTTATGCACACAGGTTGCCGACGCCTTTGCACCTCTCACCACTATGTTTCGCAGGTGAAGGGAGCGCGAAAGGGAAAACACACAACAGGAAAGAAACGTAAACCGTGGTGACTGTGTGGCTCTGTTGCAGCAATAAGGAGCACAAATAGGAAACGTGCAAAGAATTTGCAACACAGAAGTAACGTAGCACAACGCCCTATCTGTAGCCCCACCCATGCTGCACAAACTGTATTGCGCAGACGCAGTAGTACAGGTACACACTTCTTATCCTATCAGCCACGTCGCGTGAGGCGCTGTATCACACTCCTCCACTACCAAAGCACTCCCCCAATGGCAAACATGTTTCCGAACCCGTCGCCCAACTATGAAAAATTGAAAAAGGTGGAAAAAAGTTTTGACGAAACAAATGACACGGTAGGTGGCAGCATAAGTAGACTGTACACCATAGATGGCTACACGAGTGAAAGCATAGGAATTACACAGCCGCAGTACAAGGAGTATTATAGCTACCCAAATGCCATAGTTCAAGAGTATGAACCTAAGAGTAACACTCCTTCCATGACCTTCGGGTGTCCAGGAAATCCATTCAGTTGTAAGCCCCCCAATGCAAAGGTATTTATTCGACGAGTAGAAAATAAAAAACGGAAAGTGTGCAATAAAAAATGCACCTCCTTGAATAGCTCCTTTTCTCAAGACATTAATCCGTTTGTTGTGTATCCAAGTAATTCCATTAATGAAAATAACGTGGTAGGGGAGTTGGGTTATACTATGCCCCTTAACGATACAGATAAAAATGTCCCTTTTGGAGGGAATTATGTTCCTGACAAGAACAGTCGATTGACGTATGCCTATCTGTCAGATGATCTCAACTACTCACTCAATGGCCAATTCATGAATATGGACACCCCCTACATGAATGTTCCGCTGTGCGTGCGTGAGTCCTTCCAGAACAACGACCCGTGCAACGTCATCAATGCGGGATATCCCCTGCTCCGGGTAGGGAGCGCTCAGCGCGATGCGATCGATTATGGCATCGTCGCATAGTTGCATCGCCTTATCAGCATCTCCCCCATTTTACCCCCTCCGACACGCTCCATGGCGAACTCCCCTCCCCTTTTGTGCCCCTTCCTGCAGGACGGCCAGCTTCACCTAAACAAAGGCCTTCCCCAAGAAATGGACGTGACATGCCACATAACCCCCAAGGACGTGGTCACATATATCCATAATTTCATAAAGTACATTTTTAAAGTCATCAAATTAGCCTTCGCAAAAATAAACAAGGACCTCAATACGAAGGAAATTTACTTCGATCCGACTATTCCACCCGTTCACGAAATGGACATTGATTGCGAAGTGTGCAGAAAAAAGTATGGTGACATTTTCATGGATAAGCATCGAAGAGATTGCATAAGCTTCTTCGAAGGGGTTGATGAGTCTCGTACCATTTTTAACAGGATCTGGGACCTCATAAACAACTGGATGGATGGTAAGGACACTAATAAAATGGACTTCTTGAAAGATAGGGAAAAGATCAAAGAGATGGTCCAACAAAACAGAAAAGAGTTTGAGGAGGTGTACTATAAATTGGGCAACTTTCCCAAAGATGAGAATGGGAAAATTGAGTTGCCCCAATTTAGCAACTTTGAAAGGAACAGTGTGGTGTTGATGTGAGGAGCTCTCCTTTGGGTGACTATCTGGATGGGGAAGGGGCGCGCCTAGGTAAGACCCATTTTTTACCATGTCAGTCGAATGGTCTTCCCCAATTTCTTTTTTTTTTTATGCAAAGGTGTTCACATCTATACAAGGGTGAACTCTCGGGGTGCGTTTGTTCTACGCTTTATTCGAGCGCACCTCTTTCCGTGTGTGTATTTATATGCATTAGAGGGGGGAAGTGGAGTGCCCCCCCCTGACTGCAGGGAAGTTTTCGTTTTCCATTATCACTCTGTTATTTTAAAATTTTTTTTGTTTTTTTTTTTAAATATTTTAAATTTTAGGAGTAATAATTAACCGACATTTGCGTTTCTCCAATTGTCCTGTTTTTTATTTTTGTGTATCATTTGATGGATGTCTTTTTTTCTTTCCTTTGTTTCCATCTTGTTGTGTACCCTCTTGTATATGCTGTATAGTTTCCCACAACGCATTTGTTTCTGTTTTGTTTTTTGAAGGCATCCTGATTTGCTTAAGCTGAAGGGGTTATGGTTGCCTCCTAATTTCTGAGTAGAATGAAAGGCACCACGTTGTAGCGTCGAATGCGATGGGTGAGGTGTTACAATTTGTGGACAATGCGCTGTGCACTCTTCCTTTTGAAGTTCACTGTGATATGTGGACAGAGTGGCCGTTGCCGCTTCGTCGTATGCGCATGCATAGGTGCATTACGGTGGGGGAAGAGAAAAAAACACACAATAGAGTCTAGCATAGTGAAGTGTGGCACAATGAAGCGTTGCATAATGCAGCGTCGAATAATGCATTGTGTCATAATACGCGAATTCCTCCGCAGAGGGATCGCCTCACGAGGAATGCTCCTGCGGGGCATAATTGTTCCAGTTCTCGTTTTCAAGCTTGGTGGTGGTGGCTGCCTCGGCGTCATTTTTCGCCTGATTTGCGAGGAGCTTCAACTTAAGTTTCTCGTTAATGGCATTAATGAAATCATCGGTGAAAAGGTAATCCTTCTCGGTGACATTTTTAAGTCCCTTTATGCAGGCAGCAAGGTCCTTGGGCATTAGCCCATCCTCTACAGTTTCTATGCATGCCCTTTCTAGAGCATAGCAGAATAGTTGGAGAGGCTGATTCTTGTCTAACTTGGCTCTATGTTGTAATCCCCTAGTCCAGGCAAAGATAGAAGCAATAGGGTTAGTGGACGTCTTCTCTCCCCTTTGATGGCATCGATAATGTCGCGTAACCGTTCCATGTGCTGCTTCTGACACGCACGTAACTCCATCTGGACATATTAGGATGGAGCTCATTAGACCTAGGCTCCCATATCCTTGTGCAACTGCATCAGATTGAATATCTCCATCGTAATTTTTACAAGCCCATACAAATCCCCCTTCAGATTTCAGCACTTGAGCAACCATGTCATCGATTAGCTTGTGTTCATACCATAAGTTGTGCTGCTCAAATGTAGAGCGAAATTTCTCATCATATATTTTCTGGAAAATCTCCATAAATAGCCCATCGTATATTTTGAGTATAGTATTTTTAGTACTCATATAAACAGGCATCTTTAAATCCAGTGCATACTGAAAGCACGAAAGAGCGAAGTTGGTGATGGACTCTTGCGTGTTATACATTCCCAGACAGACCCCTGGTGATTTGAAGTGGAAAATTTCTTCTCTCATAATTTGAGAGTTATCATCTGGGGTAAAAACAATTTCGAACTTTCCACTTTTATCGATCTTTAATGACTTCTGCTTGTACTGGTCAGCATAAGCATGTCTTCCTATAATGATTGGCTTCTTCCAATTTGGAATTAACCTCGGGATGTTTTTGATCAGAATGGGGGCTCTGAATACCGTGCCGTCTAGTATGTTTCTAATGGTTCCGTTTGGACTTTTCCACATTTTTTTTAAGTGAAATTCTTTGACTCTAGATGCATCTGGTGTAATGGTTGCACATTTAATGCCTACCGACGATTTCTTTATTTCTTCTGCTGCTTCTAACGTCACTTGGTCATTTGTTTTGTCTCGATTCTGGATGGACAAATCGAAGTACTTTATGTTCAGATCCAAGTAGGGTATGATTAGCTTCTCTTTGATTTTCTTCCAAATAATTCTGGTCATTTCATCTCCATCTAACTCCACTATTGGGTTTGTTACCTTCACCTTCCCACAGATATTGAACGCCGCGCTTTTACTCGCATTTCCCCTGGTGGCATTTTGGATCCAGGGATTCTTCCACAGATGTGTGGTTCTTCCCATTTTGCGAGGCGAAGTGGGGAAGCGGCGGAGTGGTTCCGTTTGTCGATGGATGTATCCCACGTTGCACAGTCGTCGGTTTTCTCACGTTTGACTCGTGGGAGTTTTCCCTGGGGGGTGGTAATTCCTCTTTTGTGTGCGCCTAGCCGATGGAGATTCCTTCTGTTTGCGGAGAATACTTCAGGAAAAGGGTTTTCCCCTTCGTTATTAATCTCATAGGCGAAGGTGGTGCCGAGCTTGGGTGACGTGCTGTGTAGTGGCACTTTTCATCTGCTTCTCCGCATCTCTGCTTCGATTCAGAGCGATCGGTTCGCCGCTACAATACTGCTTTATTTATTGCCGACTTCTTGGCGACGTCGCTCCGGAGCAAGCTCAAGAAAGTAGCCTGCCGTGTATCCCTTCCTCCGTCGGAGAAAAAAAGCGGAACAAAACGGGAGGAACCGATGTTATGGAAATTTTCTTCACCTTAGGATAGAGGACCGTGCGCGAGCCAGGAGTTTCTCTGCCGGTGTGTTTTTTTCTGCGTGAACAGGTAAGAAAAAGGGGGGCATCTAAGGTGCTACACAAAAAAAAAGCGATTGCCTCAAAGATTCCTCAAAAAATGTGGCACAACAAACTCTGCACAGAATAGCGCCGGAGTGCCACTTCGTGGGAGTGTCCCCCCCTGATGTCATCGCGTAAGGCGCGTATATCTTCACACGCACAGGGCATTATGTACGTGGTTGTAGGAGCGAAGCGGCGGCGAATCCACGGTGTGGAATGATTAGTTTACCTTCCCGCGTGTGTTCAGGGCGGGCACTTGCTCATAACGGAGCCGCGGTGCCTTCCCGCACTGGTGCCAAAAAAAAAAAAGAAAAAAAATTATGTGCAAATTGGGGGCAGAAAACTGCAAACTGCAAAACTACAAACCTCTTTTTACATCCTTTGTTTGCCTTTCTCGGGTTTATTCCCCCGCCGGGATGAGAGAAGCAAAACTATTTCGGCGCACTTCCCCAAGTGGATAAATGAAGAGTACTCCTCTTCACACTACATGTTAGGGTAAGTTTCACAAAAAATAGAAATGCAAAAAGGTGACAATTCTTTTTTGCAATTTATGCTGATTTGTATATATATTAAAAAAGTACCGCTTCCCATTTTTTTTTCTTTTTTCCCCCACTCTATGACCCTCAGAAATGTTTAATCCATAATCTGCAAAAAATGTAGAAGAATACATCAACCTGTACGCACTTTATTTTAATTGGCTAGGGGGGTGGAAGGATAAACTTTCTGTTTTCCCTCTCATACGGCTTTAGTGAGATCCCAAGGAGGACCTAACGAACATATGTATTTTTATTCATATGTGTATCTATATCTCACGTACATACGTTACTTGCGGGGACGGGATGGGCAAATGTAACATGAATTCGTGTAGCACCGTGAAACATCCAACAGAAGTATGTGAAAAAAAAAAAAAAAAAAAGAACGCTTTTAAATTTGTTAGGATCCCCCTTTTTTTTTATTTACTTTTTATATCTGCATGAGAACCCTAACCGTATGAGCACGGGCTTGTATCGATACTTTCCTTCCCCCCTTCCGAAGTTGATTCTCTTTGCCCAAGTTCATCTTCATGTAACAGGGAGAAGGGACGATACAACAGTGTACATGATCTGATTCGGTGGCAGTGGCATTTTTTTTTCCCCCAGAGAGTGGGGACATCAAGAAAGTGTTTGCAGAAGGCCGAAAGTGTAGAACGGTGGTACGCCGATTTGGCTTCACCTCTCATTTGGCCTCACCTTTCTTTTCACCACGCTGGGTTAACCCCATTCAGGGACCCTCTTCGCACTGTTGGGTGACGAATTCAGTGTATGCGCGATCACGCATGTATTCGTGGAAGCCGCTGGCCCAAGCGATTGAGGCATTTCATTTGCCCCAAATCGATGACCCTTTGTAACCTTCCAGTTGCTCGAGTAACGGAACAGTTTAAAAAGACGCTTTAATCAGTTTTGCTTTCATCCGCAGGAATTGGCAGCACGTGGAGGGGTATACTTCTCTCCCCCCCTTTGCCCCCTTTTTTTATTTGATCATTTCCTTTGTCCATTTTGCCCCATTTTTGAAACATTCTTTTGGAGACGCACAAGAAGGACGCCTTTTTTTTTAACAGACAAGTTTTGCCTTTGTTCTGCAATTTCGGAAGGGGCCCCCCTGTTTGTAGCTTGCACGTCATTATATGCCAGTGCGTGTATGTCACCGTCGTATGGGCGATGTAACAGTGTAGAACTACATAACGGTTTTGCGCTGCGTCCCACGGAACCGGCTGTCCACAGCTGTCTGCATTCCCCAATTTGAGTTGTTCGCGCCGCGGCGCATTATCTTCGATCACTCCACCCGACCACGTAACTTTGAACACCGATCGTCACGTGCGTAGTAGGCAAAGCAGCATCCATCCTTCATGCCAAAATAAGAAATAGCCGATCGGTTAAGCAGTAGGGTAAAAGAAGAAAAAAAAAAAGATCATATGGGCACTTTCGAGTTGGACAAAATGCTAAAGAAGAATGACAATTTTAACTCATTTTACGAATGTAGGAAAAATGAAAATGAGGTAAGCAAGCTATCTGTGGGTGGATTGCGTAGGACCGCTGGTTGCGGGGTGGAGGAAAGGGACACCACGCTCCATAAGGGGGCCGCCATAAATGATCACCCCGCTGGTGGAGAAAAGGATGCAGTGCAGTCATTTGGCAACACGCGCCACAGTCATAACGTAGGAAATAACTTCATTCGAGGGGAGGCTCAGAATGGTGGTAATGGCCCAAATGACGAGGTGGCGACGTCTGGAAGTGAGCTGCAAGAAGAGGAGGAAGAGGAAGAAGGAGAAGATGACGAAGAAGAGGAAGACGAGGAAGACGAGGAAGACGGGGAAGATTCGAGTTGCATAGAATGCGTCTCAAATGATGACAATTCGTATTACTCCCTCTACGAGGGGTATAAAACGAATTACATAATCGAATCCCTCTTTGATAAGAACTCATTTGTATACTTCCTGGTTCCGTTTAATAAATACAGCTACACAAATTATTACACGAATTGGAACAAGCTAAGTTTTCGCATGTACGCTTCCCTAAATTGTGTGCAAGAGAGGCCTGTTAAAAGAAAGAGGAAAATAAACTACGTCGGGAGGTGCAGAAGTGATAGCAATGCTAGTGAGGTGGGTATGTTGGAGGGGGCACTTACTACATTGGCGGATCAGGAAAGAGGGAGAAGCGCCTTCCAAAGAAGTGTGAACAGCGGTTCCCCCTCGCGTGACGTCCGGAAGCATAATGGAAAAGCAGCCAATAGCGAGGTTGGATCTCCTCTGAGTGGGCAACTTGCCCTACAAACCAGTGACCACTACAGTGAGGCGGAGGACGTGAATTTTAGGAACCCCCTTATCTGGATGATGAATAATTTTTTGTACTTCCTCCTGTTAAGTGAGTTTTTCACCTTTAACGAGATAATCAAGTTAATGCCCCTGTGCAAGTGTTCCTACGAAATCTTTAATCGATTCTTTTACGTCAATGTGCATGTGAATCCGTTCAGACAGAATGTCAAAGACATTATACGATTTTTAAATGAGAATAAAGAGTACCAGTTTTATATTCTGAAGGGGTCGAACTGTGTGGAGGACAATTGGGAGAGTCCCCTCGACCAGAAAAGGGAGCTACTCACTTGCGAGTCCATCATCGGTGGGATTCATGACAACCTTCAGGAGGGTTCCTCAAACGGGGGGCAAAACTTAAGCACAGAAGAACTCACTTTAAAGAAAGGAGGAAAACTCAGCGGTGGAAATTCGGATGGACAACATGGGGTACCCTCCCCTGGTGATTTCTCCACCAACAGAGAAATGGAAGAGAACTCTGCAGGGAATAACCCCATGGGAAGTGAAAACTCAACAAAGGAAGGAACAACCCCGTCCGGGGATACACACCAGAGTAGTAGTAACCCCCCGGAGAAAGCAAAGAAGAGTGTAAAAAATGGAGAAAAGATACTTCACACAAATAATATTATGAACATGAGGTACTTGTTCAGTTTGTATGAATTCATCCGAATTTATTTAAGCAAAGAGAACAGAGAGGGGGTAACTTTCTGCACCTCTGATGAGAAATTTAAACGTAGCTCCAACAGAAGGAGGGACGTTTTCTACGACGATGTTTTTCCCTATGGCAATAAAATCACCTCCTTTGAATATAAAATAAAATTAAAGAAACATGTACAGAGAAGATGGAACTTGAAAAGCAACTACGTGCATGAGAATTATTTTGTGCACAAAACGAGGGGGTCAAATGGTCAGCACAGAGGTTTACTAAAATTGATTCACAACAGGCAGAGTCAGTTGTACCCCTCGTTTAGTTCCTTCCTTTCTATGGACAGGTGTGGGTGTGTAAATTTGTGGAAGGTTAACGATGTGAATTCGTTACTTCCAACACCTTTGCTGGAGGCGCAGCTGACATTGGGGGGGAAGGATGCCCTCGCCCCCAGGGATGCGGTGAACCTCAGGGATGACACCTTCTTGGTGGCCGACGAGTCGGCGATATATTTCTTCTCGTTGGAAGGTACGTCGAGTGGATGCCCTGTCTGTGTGTCCGCGTCTATGTGTCCGTGTCTTCTGCTCCCCCCGTGTGAGAGAAGAAGCTTGTGAATTATACCTCGTGCTTCAGTCCACTGTAATTGTTCTCCCCTCGCTACTCCACCGCAGGAACGAACCCCATATCGGCCAAGCGAATCGCGCAGCTCGATGGGCAGCAACTGAGCGAAGGAGGAAAAGTAAAAAACGTAGTGATGAGTGACAAGGGGAAATGCAGCGTGGGCCTTAACCAAGCCATATGCTACCGAATAGACCTGGAGAGTGGAGCAGTCGAAAGCGACAAACGGCTGATGGAAGATTTGAAGAAAATTGTCTGCTTCGATTACAACACCAACATTGTTATGAGCAAAAAGAACATCCTCATTGATGATAGGAGAATGTCCAGCTACGTGTCTTATGTGAATTACAATCTAATCGATTACGATAATGATAAGAAATATTTTAACAGTGAAAATTATTTCCATGATTTGAGTCTAACTGGGATATCACTAACTTCACTAAATTCGAACAACTCCATTTTTTTATTTGACCTGAGGTATAAATACCCCTCCACGTGTCTGCATTACGAGAGTGCCATCACAGAGACGCACAGTTCTCGTCAGAATGAGAAGATCCTTTATTTGTTCAATTTGAAAAGAAATTATAACTCCAGGTTCTACTGCAGTAATAAGAGGTACTGTGGTTTCCACGACAACGTCATTTTGAATCCGTTGGTGACGCAGAAGAAGGAGGAAGCAAATCAGGGCGAGGAAAATTTCGTAAAAGATAAAATCCTTTCCGATGAGTCATTCATTTATACTATTATAAAAGAGAGAAGAGACAGAGAAATCGAGGGGTGTAACTTCCCTACTTCCTTTGTGAACATGTGGCGATGGTGTGATAAAAGACAATTTAAAACCTTTTTTCATTACCATGAAGACATAACCGCTGGAAGGAGGAATTATTCCGACATGTTCGTTTCATCCCCATCGGAGAAGGCATCATCATCGTATGTCAATGCGGAATGTAGTGGCGCATCCAACTTGGGAGCCGACTTTTCTTCCTCTGGGGAGGCCTCGGAGGCCAGTGCAGGACAGTATTACTACAGAACGCTCATTTTTGATCAAATTTACAAATTTGTGGACACTCCAAATCATTTATTCTTGACCTATGAACATTCGAACTATGTTCACTCCCTGTTGTCTCCTTCGCATGGACTCGAGATGAAGAGCTCCCTGAAGGAGGTCCCTTTTTTCATGCATCCCACCAATTTGTGAGGGGGCCCACATTGCAAACGGCCCCGATTGAGGCGACCTATTTGGAGTAGCCCTATTTGGAGGCATATCTCCATGTGGTTCCCTCCCATCCTCTTGACACTCGCTATCACCACCACATCGTTTGCTCTACGTGTTCTTGTACTTTTACACACTCTTCACAAAAAAAAAAAAAGAAAAAGAAAAACCTAATTGAACGAATGCGCAAAGAATGCATTCCTTCCCGCACGTGAAAATTTTGAATCACCAGTGGAATTATAGTAGCCCACCGGGCAGGCCATCTTCCCATGTCTCGGTGAATCCACTGCGCCACTTAATCAGATGGGAAGAGAAGAATCCTCATTTGCATCCCAGTTCGGTGACGGTGGACAACGTCTGCACATTGGGGGGATATCCCCGTCCTGGTTACCCGGTGGGGTTTTGCTTCAGGCAAAAGGGACGAGAGGGGAAGTAAACATAAGTGCACAAAAATAAAGAGGAACTGTTTTATCCCCCTAAAACAGAAATCAGATTAGCATTTTTACAAACTAGGTGTGTTCTGTTTTACCAAATTGTACGATAAGCACAGAAGGACGTGAAAAAAAAATCGTTCCTTCCATTTTTTTCCATTTTAAAAATCACAATTACGCAAAAAAAAAAAAAAAAAAATGTGCACACCATTTGATGATGCAAATTATTTACAGAGTGGAACTCCTTGCGAAGGTGAGTGCTGCAGAAAGAGGAAACCAAAACAATGGAGACCTTTTTCTGAAGCATTATTTTAATTCCTTGAATGACTTTCTGAGTAAGCAGCAGAAGGTTGTGAAGGGCAGTCCCTTATTTAGGCCGTTTACATAATCGTCAAATTTGGTTAGTCGCGGCGCGGTTTCGATGGCTACGGGGGAGGACAAGGGGGGGAAGCGTATAGTGGAGGTGTGTATGCTTAACGTGGGTGCATAACGTGGGTTATATAACCCCTTGCTGGCCCCTTTGCCTGAGAGGAACGCCCCTCCGTCGTGGGATGGTCATTTAAAAGAGCAATTCGGCGAACCTTCGTAAGTCCCGTTGTGCAAAGCGACAGTGGCTCGATATTTCTTCTGAGGATCCCCTGGTTGAATATTCGAAAATTCTATTGCTATTTTGTCATCTGTAGGGTGGTGATAGGAATGAGCGGGATAAGCAATCGGTGCTGTTTTTGCAAAGGGGAAGAAAGTACAAGCAGACCCTGCCACAGATTCAACTCAGTTGTGACTGTTTAGAGGGGATCATCGCTTCAGACATGCACACATGCGCAGCTCTACATAGAGGAGCTACTCCCCGAGGGGAACACATCGTGTGCGCAGACCTTGTAATATGATTTCAAATCCGAGCAGATTGTAGAGGGTGTCCAATTTTCTCTTCCACTCATTCTGAATGTAGTCCTTATGCAGCTTGACCGTATTGTACTCTACGAAGTCGTCACCCCACGTGGAAAAAAGGGAAGAGATGGACTGAAAATGGAATGACCAACCGGACGAAATAAACGTCTGCATATTTTTCCAGCGAGTGAAAAATTTCACACACGTCACGTACCCAATTTGGAGGAATCGAAATTTTTTAAAATCAAATTCAGTTGTTCGTTAATTTCTTCAATCAGCTTCGGGTATTCGTCTAGCTTTTTCTCCTCTTCCTGTGGTTGCGTGTGAGGCATAAGGCACATGTGTAACTGTGCCTAGGGATGGAATTCACAATTGCCGGCTGGGCCAACTTGTTTTGCGTCTCACCATCACGCTTTCCTTCAGCTCTGTGACTAGGACGGTATTGGCTTCGATTTCTTGAAGGGGAGGACGTAAAAGAAAGTGGGCATGGCGTGTTGCATGAAGTGTTATATGACGCCCGGTACGATCTAAGTTACGAGGTGGGTTACACAACTGGGCGAAGCGAGGCCAGAGGGAGAACTTCCCACATACTAAGGCAGGACACACGTAGGGGTATGTTTGCCCTTTTAAAGGTGCACAGGGGTACGTCGGCAGACCGATGTGCAGTTATACCGACCAGTGCGTCCCCTTCCTCCTCCCACTCCTCCTCCACTTGTCAGTGTTCGCCATACCGTGGGTTATCCTGTTTATTGAACTTTTCTTCTCCCTCGTTTTGTTTTTCATGATTTCAATCTGTTCTGCCCAGGGGGGGATGGTAGAATGGCGGAAAAAGGGGGGACACAATATGAAGAGGCATAATCGAAGTGGTACAATGGCATCACCAGACGGCCAATAAACGTGTCACTCCCGACGCCACCTTTACATGGCGCCCCTGGCACATTCTCGATCGGACTTACTTTTCTCATTTTCGATGTACGATATTAAGTCGTTGTACTGCTTTTCGTTTTCTTCCACCATCTGATTGAGCTGTTGCTGCAGGGCCCGCTTTACCTCGTTGTTGTTAATCACGTCCTCCATTTGGATGAGTCAGGTACTCTGTGTCTGGGGGAAGTATTTTTATCTTTTCCCTTTTGGAGCAAGTGCGAATGATTTCTTATCTTTTTTGTTAACTGTTTTACGTGATATATGCGACTTATGGTACACTCGATTTATGCAGCACACGGGAGGCGAATTCATTTCTGTGAAATGCTTCACCACTTCAAAGAGCTGCGCAAATGCGTGGAGTGCCACAATCACGGGGCAGCCCCTACGTGCACATTTTTCGACACTCACTTGGCGCGGTTATAGCGGCGAGGAGAAGGAAAAGGAAAAAGTTACAAATCTGGATGGGGTCAAAGTGGAAGGGAAAATAGCTGACTTGATACTTTGCGTGAAAATAAGCTCATTGGTGCCAAGAAAAAGGAAAATTGGATGGATGGGTAAAGAGAACAAACCAACTGCGGGACGAACTGATAGGCAACGCAATCACCCCGGCATGTACCCATTCCGCTGCGTTCTCCTAAAAATTCACTGTCTTACCTTTTCGCCTTATTAATTGTTAAAAAAAAAAAAAAAAGGGGGGACATACAAATGGAGGCACTTCGATTATGCCTCGTTCGCTGAGAAAAAGGGGAGACTCCTCGTTGGTACAAATGGGCGACGAAATTGAGAAGGGATAAAGAGGGAACCTTTTCGCTTGTCATTCGAAATGAAGGAGTAAGCCTACGTACGCCTCGCTCGTCAAGTTGGGAGCTGACCGATCCTGTTTGCGTATGTCCGTTTATCCCTCTGACCCGCTTCCCTCGCATAAGCCCTTGCAATCTGTCCTTCCTCCCACGTTTGCACCTAGCATACGCCTTTTCCTAGCAGATGGGTGTGTAAATGGCATGAAGATTTTTTCCTCCGGGGAAAACAGAAAAAGGAAGAATAACGACTAAAAAAAACAGAGCGTAGTTCGGAGTGCCGGGGGGAATAATTGCAGCCTATGTACAATGCAAAAAAAAAAAAAAAAAAAAAATTGCTGATACGCAAAATAGGAAGTGTGATTTGAAGGGATAAGTGAAAGGGAAAAAATGATTACTCGCTGTTTCTCCTTTTTTTTTTCTTCTCCCAAGTGGGGTTTATTCGCCGAGGGGGAATATCGCTCGGGAAACGTAAACCGAGCAAAAAGGAACAAAATGAGACTTCTCTTTTTTTTTCTTTTTTTTTTCATTAAACTGTGAGCAAAGTGAAAATAATGACGCTTCCGTTTCTTTCCGTTCTGTGTTGCCGTTTGGGGGGCCATCCCTTTACTCGTTATACGAGAAGGGGACCCCTCATAATTCCATCTTCCTAAACGTTTCCTGCAGGAAATGCACATTTTGGTCAATCTTGGAATTGATCAGTTTGATATTTTGCTCGGCGAGGCTGATTGTGTCATCTAGCTTGCTTTGCTGCTTTTCCAAATCTGAGAAATGGGCAGAGTGAAAAGATGTGTGTATTTGGTGTCACGCCTTTTGTTGTGACGACATATCCACGCTGGCATAAATGAACACATTCACGCTGGCACAGATGAACACATTGACGCTCGCATAGGTGAACACATTGACGCTCGCATAGGTGAACATATCCACGCTGTGCCCACCGTCGAGCCTGGAAGAGAAGGACTGCGCGTTGTCATGAACCCGTTTCAGTTGGTGCAGCCTTGCCAACACGTTTGGAATCATATGGTGAGTCTTCTTCCAGAGGTCTAAGATTTTAAAAAGTTCATCAATGGACTCTTCATAATTTCCTCGATCTTTGGAAACGCTTAAAAGTTCTTTTTTGAATTTTCTTAAGTTTAAAAATTCGGATTGCAGATTTTGCATTTTTTTTTTCACACTCTCTAATTTCATGGAATCTAGAAGGCTTAGTTTATTGTATAAATCTAGGATGGCATGATTCAGATCATCATATGGAAGCATGGCCATTTTATCGACCCCCAAGGCCTTTTCAATATCTGCAATTTTTCTTTCCAACGTTAGTAGGTGGGCAGTTTGAATTTCCTTTTCTTTCCCATTTTGTAGGGTGTAGATGTTCACTTGTTTTGGAAAAGAATCCCCACGTAAGTCCTTTTGGATACCCTTTTGTATGCCATTTTGGACTTCATTTTGGATGTCTTTGTTATCCTTTTCATCAGTTGGGTCTCCTTTTTTCGGGAGAACATCATCCCAGTTCTGTAGCCGGTCGAGCATAGCTCTCATCACTTCTCTGTTACAATCCTCAGGAGAACTAGTGACCCCCTGCTGGGGCGCCATTTTCTCCGCTTTTTCCGACTTGAGCAGTATTCTCAAATTGTCATCATTTATCATATCGTCGATGTCATTTTTTAGCGAAAAAAGTTCCAGCAGTATTTCGGGTGCCTCTCGGTTATGCATAATTTTCTTAATAATTTGTTCATGCTCTGTTACATCTTCGTTTAATCTGTCGTATGGCTTATCCGGGTCGTATTCTTCCCTCTTCCTATTGGCTAAATCGTTAATGTAGGCAGTTAGGTCTTCCACTTCGCACTTTAATTTTTGCAAATAAGACAGAGGGTCGTCTAAATTAGTGGACCTATTCTGACCATATTCATACTGCGTAGAGTTGTTATATTTTAATTTTTCAGGATCTACTTCGATGACTAAACCGTTACTATGATAATGCTTAAAGATTTTATTTTTGTAAAACTCGTAAGAATATAGTGGTTTGTTCAGGGGACTTTCATCCAAGATATCGCTCTGTTTTTTTTTCCTTTTTTCATCTGATAAATTGTCATTCTTATTGTTATTCTTATCGTCATTGTTATTGTTATTTTCGCTCTTTGAGTTCGCCCAAAACAGAGGATTTACTTCGCCCCGTTTTGAGTCCTCCCTTACGGCGGCTACCATGCTCGACAAGTAGGTATCCAGAGGAGACGAATATATGTTAACATTTATTTCGTCAAGAAAATGCTTATTCATGGTGACTACATCTTTATACAATTTATTTGCTTCATTGTGACATATGGTGTAGTTGGACGTGTCTGGAATATATTCGTACACATCCTTCTCCTGTGAGGTAAAAAAGAAGTCCCGCATATCTACTTTTAAATTTTCTTTCGTTATTTTCCTGTTTCTGCTCGAGTTGATTTCTCCCTTCTTTGCGTCGTTATACGTATCGTTTGGTTTAAAACCCTTGGGTTTTATTCTTTTTCCTCCATCTTTGTGGCTTTCTCCCTGCACACCGAGTGGTGCCTTCTCATCAACGGGGTAATCATCACGCGTACTTTCAATAAAGTCTTTTTCTTGTTCTTTCTTTTCCTCCTCTAGGGAGCTTGTGCATAGGTTACTGCCTTGCCCCTTTGGTTCTTCTTTTCCGTGCGAGTTCTCCACATCGTTTGGGGAATCATTTGGGGGATCGTTTGGACAATCCTTTCTGGCATCGTCTGTAGCTTCGTTTGTGGCATCGTTTGTGGTCCTTCCTTCGGATTGCTTTTCCGAGCCCTTCTGCTGAACCCTTTCACGTGTGACGTTTTCCCCAGACTGTTCACTTTTCCCACTATGCTCGCTCCCACTGCTGTGGTCGCCTCGGTCGCCGCCATCGCCTGTGTCTCTTCCTTCCCCCTCTGCTCCCCAGTTGCTACCCGCCATTTTGTTCATATTCTCCCTGTCTGAGAAACCCTTTGAGTGCTCGCCCTGATTAGCCTAATCGCTTTTTCTTAAAGTGTATACTATTTATGCTTCAAAAGGAAAGTTTCTTTTTTTTTCTTCTTTATTAACTGTCTATAATTTTTTTTTCCATGTAGCTAGCTTTTTTCACTTATAATATTTTCACTTTTTCCTTTTGACAGTTGCAACGATAATTATGTGGAATGATGAAACGAAGAAAATGTGCCAAAAGGAGGAAAAGAAGAAAAAAAGGGGATACACACACATCCGCGTGAAAAATTAGGACAACAAAGTGAGCAAAAAGGGACATTCTACGTTTTTGCAAAAATTGTAAGCATTATAAGAAAAAAAATGTCCTTTCTTGTCAGCATTTTTTTTTTTTTTTTCTTTTTTTCCCTTTGAAGAAAAGTACGAGAAAGGCAGCAAATGTTGTTTTCTATTTTTTGTCCTGAGGGACATATAGCGTTGCTAAAAAAAGAGCGGGAAAAATAAAACAAATTAAAAGCACGAAATGGGTAAGGAGGCTGCAAAAAGACAGACGGAGGAATTTTTCTTTACATTGATGTTCCCCTGGTACACTAACCTTTCCGCGTGTTGGCCATTTACAGGGCGCCTATACGCAACTGTTGTGCGCTTATATTTTTCCCTCCTTATAAAAAAGCGCATTAAGGGGGGAAAAGCAGAAGAGTCGTAATTCTTCTGTCCTTGTTTTGTATCCTCAGCAAACATGCATTCACTTATGTGAGTGACTTTGTCTGCTTTGTTTGACGAAGAATGACAACACAGAAATGAAGTATATTACAACATTTTTGTTAAAATTTGAACGTTCTGCATGCCGATTGCATGAACATTTCGGCGCATTGTCCTGCCCATGGTTGAAATGTTACGTGTATTTTTATTTACCCATTTTTGTAATTATTAGGGGGCAATAAAAGCACTTGCGCCTTTTAACCAATGTGCAGCTGTTTTCGCCAATCGGGGTTTTTTTTTTTAAACCTTTTTTTATATAAATAGTGTAGTTGTAAAAGGTGTATTTATAGCAATCCTGCACAGGGCAATAGCAGATGGACAAATAAATTTGATCCGTTTCTTAACGCAGGACAGCACCTTCCTGACAGAGCTTCTTTTGCATTTTATTTTACCTAATTATGAAAATGTTACAACCCTTTTAACCTGCTTGAAATGGTGTGTAATGAATGGAGGGATTTCTTTTTTTTTTGGGGGGGGGGAACATAGGAGGGAACAGATAAATTATGCCGCATATAAACAGTGAACTGCTCTCTTACCAGGTTGACGAATTAGTAGTTGGCAGAATGGTTCCCTTTTATACGCATAAAAATTGTGGCGCATAAACATGACCTATAATTTTTTACATGCTTGAAAGTGGCGTATGGAAAAAAAAAGAGTCATCCCATGGTAGTGTAAAATTTCACATGTGTGTTTTTTCTCTATATATTTAACGTAGCAGAGCATGCGATTAGATAGATAAAAAAGGTCAGCTGGTAAAATTTTTCCGCACGTTCCTTTTTTCCTTTTCATCAATCATCTTAACCATTTGCGTGAATAAGGCGGTGTAACTGCTTTCGCGCAAAGGGCGGGGGAGGGGACACAGGACACACGTTATGAAACTCCTGACGAGTGGACCAACGTTTAACGTGTATTTGGTTTGGTCTCATTTGGCTTGGCTTGTTTCGATTCGCTTTTCTGCTTTGGTTGCCTTTTCCGTTCCCCTTTGTAGCGAAACGTAGTCATAACCTGAAATGTACGTGCCCCAACCGGGGGGAATCATACACCGTGAACCACCTCGCGAGGGTTATCATTTCAACAAAACGGTAAAAAAAAAAAAAGAAACAGTGACTACGCATGTGTATAACACATCAGAAGTGTGCTCAAATTAGAAGTTCAGGGAGAGGGGAGAAAAACAGGACGTTATAATTTGATATTTTTTCCCAGATAATCCACCTGGTATTTTCAAGTTGCAAGCATGAAAAGGGTTTCCATTACTCTGGAGTTTAAAACATACGGAAAAAATGGTGAATATATTGTCACCACGTGTTTTGAAACCACGTAATGTATTTTAAGGCCTTTCATACGAGTGTATACACTAGAACTTATGCGCTCATGTGAATGCTCTAAATGAGTCATTTTATGAAGATTTATAAAACAAAAAAAAAAAACCTTCCTATTCGTGCTCGTAAAACAACCCTTACGATAAAGCAGTTAGTCACGAATAGCGCACAGTTGCTCAAAGCAAATCCCGATTTCGCAAAAATAAAATAAGAATAAAATAGAAATAAAATAAAATAAAAATAAGAATAAAAACTTCAAAGCGTGTATTACATATGTATATACGTATAACATCGCATACCTAACGTGTATGGATATTTCACTGTTCGTACAAAAAAAAAAAAAAGATTATAAGAAAAAATATAAGTTCGCAACTCACATTTATGTAATTTCCAAATTGTATATTATATGCATATATGTATTCATCACTATTTTTGCTTCCTTTTTTTTTCTTTTCTTTTTTCCTCTTTTTTCCTTTTTTTTTTGTTTGATAATGATATTTTTATTTGTTTCTCAAACAGTTAATTACGATTTGCTACTCAAGGGCATACAAGAAAGTATGCGCTGATCCAAAGCAAATCTGCTTACAGACCTTTTTACATACATATGCATACTAGTAATACATGATAATAGTGCATGTGTCATAATTACGAAGCTACCTTTTATTTTATTTTTCTTTTTGCTTATTAGGTTGGTTTTTTGTTTCCTCCATTTCTTACGTGTACGTACCTTGACTCGATCTTATCCCCATGTTCCGAGCTCTTACGTAGCGTTCACCAAAGCTTCACCGATTTTTGCATAGTTAAATTATTTAATTTAGAAAGTTCCCCCTTCTTTATGTTAACGCGTAGTAAGTGAGGAGGGACAAGGAGTAGAAGGGCACGAATCGAAAAGAGATAACTTTGTGCAGCGAATAAAAGTAAGTTCAAAAGACAAAAAGGTTGAAAGGCGTGAAGGAAGCTCAGAAGGGGGAAGTGAATAAGTCCCTGCTCCAGAAAATTGCAAAACAAATGCATACAACTGCAGCATGAGCAGTTCTAAAGACTCACTCGAAAGGGCTACACCACCCTTTTGATCGCGCTTGTTACATGTACTCATCCCGAACATGCGTAGTTGAAGGTACATTGCGCGGAAAAGGAAAATTTTTTTTTTTTTTTTTTTTTACCCCCAATATGAAGCAGGTTCGCGAAAAAGAAGAAAACTAAATAAGGAAAAATGGGTAAGAGCGAGAAAAATCGAAGAATGATCACCGCGTAAAATTTGTAAACATTTGAGTGGGGTGTGCGAGTGTTGTGTTCGCCGTGTGTAAGATGTAGGAATTGTCGCTTCGTCGGTGAAGCGGCATGGACGAGCTTCAAACCGTTGTCTGATAATGTAACCGTTTTGGGTTAGGGGTCCGTCTAGAGGGATGCAATCCCGGAGGGTTATTTTGTCGACGTCACCGCGTGGACGCATTCTTATGCTTTTTGAAGTATCCATTTATCGGAACACTCACCAAAGTGGTAGTGTTATCTCAATTCCGGGTTGAATGTCCCGCAGCAACCGACGCACCCACTTTGCTTTGACTGACGTGCCAATTGTGACTCTCCTTGGTTTCCCCTCCCATTCAGTGAGATTCCTCAATTTGATCAAGCCGGTTATGTTCCTGCTGCCGGAGGTGCAGTCGCCAGACAGGAAGTTGCCATTCAAGGAAAAGCTGCTATGGACAGCCGTGTCTTTGTTTGTCTTTCTGATATGTTGTCAAATACCCCTGTACGGTATCGTGACGAGTAAATCAAGTGACCCATTTTATTGGATGCGTGTGATTTTGGCTTCCAACAGAGGAACTTTAATGGAGTTGGGAATATCCCCCATAGTAACAAGTGGCATGGTAATGCAGCTATTGGCAGGTTCAAAAATAATAGACGTAGATCAGAGCTTAAAGGAAGATAGAACCCTTTTTCAAGGAGCGCAGAAGTTACTGGGATTGTTAATAACCTTAGGAGAAGCCATCGCCTATGTGATTAGCGGGATCTATGGAAACATATCTGAAATAGGAACAGGACACGCCATTATCATTATACTTCAATTATTTTTTGCTGGAGTTGTGGTCATCTTGTTAGATGAACTGTTACAGAAGGGTTACGGACTAGGGTCTGGCATTTCACTATTCATAGCAACAAACATTTGTGAAACGATTATGTGGAAGTCTTTTAGTCCAACTACCATCAACACAGATAAGGGAATCGAATTTGAAGGAGCAATTATTTCTTTAGTTTACTGCCTCTTTACTGAATCGAATAAAATATCTGCCTTGAAAAAAGCTTTCTATAGAACCCATGCACCTAATGTTACCAACCTGTTAGCCACCATTTTGGTCTTCCTCATTGTTATATACCTCCAAGGATTCAGAGTGGATTTATCTGTTAAGTATCAAAGTGTACGAGGACAACAGGGGACATATCCAATAAAGCTATTTTATACGAGCAACATTCCCATCATTTTGCAGACCGCCTTAGTGTCCAATTTATATTTCTTCTCGCAAATATTGTACAAACGGTTTAAGAATAGCATTTTGGTAAATATTTTGGGACAGTGGCAGGAAGTTGAATCGAGTGGGACCTCCATCCCTATTGGTGGAATTGCTTACTACATTTCTCCTCCGAATTCCTTTGCTGATATTACGAATGACCCGTTTCACACCCTCGTGTATATTTCCTTTGTCCTTGTGGCATGTGCCTTCTTTTCGAAGACGTGGATTGAAGTGTCGGGTAGCTCGGCTAAAGATGTTGCGAAACAATTGCGGGATCAGCAAATTGGTATGAGGGGGTATAGAGATACGCCGACATCCCTAACCAGAGTTTTCAATCGATATATCCCCACCGCCGCAGCCTTTGGAGGCATGTGCATTGGCGCGTTGACAATTCTCGCCGATTTTCTGGGGGCCTTGGGCAGTGGCACGGGTATTCTACTCGCCGTAACCATAATATATCAGTTTTACGAAATGCTCGTCAAGGAGCAGGAGAAGGCGGCTTCGCTGTTTTAAGCCCTTCACCACCGCCCCAGCGTAGCGGTGCGCATCGAATTGGATAACATTTTGCAGAGCGAGTCATCATTTTCGCGCCTCATGCCTGGGCGCAGCTTTTTTGTGGACTCGGCTCGCCTCAGCGTCTTGGAGCAGTTTGCACGGCGTTCCTCATCCCTTTGGAAAAAGGTCAGGCCATATGCCGCAGCCGTTTGGGAATGGTTTCCCAGATCGCATTTTTCTCCATCTTCATTTCCCCCTCCCCCCCCGTTTTTTTTTTTTTTTTTAATGTCATGATATGGGGATGCTTCTGCGCGAGTAGTGCACGTTGTAAAAAGGAGGAACCTCGCTTGCGCCAAGGCAAAGCGTAGCAATCGGGCACTCAGCGTTATAGCCAGCGCGTAACGGGAGTGCCTATAGTTAACCCCCTCACCCCTTTGTAGGGAGATTTACCCTCATCAGAGTCATCCTCCTCCACGTGTATATTTTCCCCCCCTTTTTACATCACTGCGTAGAGGAAAAAGAAAAAAAGGGATTAAAATAACCCACCGCGCTTTTTACTCTCTCTATCTGTTTACCTTGCTTCTCTCATCGTCCCACCACGCCTCTTTCATCCCATCTCCACATTTCATACCCTTTTGAAATATTTGAATATATTTTATCAAACTAAGAATAACGCAAAAGCAGAGGAAAAAAAAAATCTGTAAAAAAAAAATTGTATATTAAAATGGGTGCAGCTGTTCGCGCTCTTCACCAGGTGCAGTCGCTCTGGTCTGAGGCTGACAAGGGGCAAACTCAACGGACATGAACTGGTGACTGGGTCCGCTTGGAAATGTGAACCGCGCGCAGTAAGCGACAGTGTAAGCGGCACCGTGAGGGCGCACCGAATGGAGGCCCGAATGAGCTTCCTCATTAAGCCGCCACAACTGCAATGTACAAAGCCTCTACAGAGCAAAGGAGGGCATTTTCTAGGCGACTCCATAAAGAGCACGCATAGGGGGCACATCAAATAAGACGCCGTAAGCACGTGTAGGGGGCACACCGAATAGGACACCCTCAGCAGGCGCTACCCACTGTACAGGTTGCGAAAAGGCATAGATCAAACAAATAAACTGTAGTCTAGTATTCTGAAGGACTGCACCATTTCGTTAAAAGTGTTAAACTCGGGGTGAATGTCCATGTCCTGTTTTGGTACATTCCAAGTTATTAGTACATCTGCATTGTGCTGCTCAATGGGGAAAATACAAATGTATAGTAAAATAGGTTCATACTGAGGAGAGTTCTGTTTTTTAATTTTCTGTCGGCCAACTAGGAGAATGTAACTTCCTTGCGGATGAGACACGGAATGGTTACTCGTTATGATAACACTTTCTTCACTGTCATTTTCTTTGGCTAAATCGTAGAAGTAGAATTTGCCCTTCTCCTGTATATTCACATTTTGAAAGCACACAACTTCTATGATCACACATTTGTCCTCGAACTTATGGACGTATACTTCTTGGTTGTCTGGGATTATTCTAAAGCGAGACGCGTCCAGGTAGTCGTCCGGGATGTTCATTTTGATGAACCTGTTGAAGAAGTGGTTCTCCCGCAGCTCCTCAGCCATGGGGGGAGTGGTGTGGCGGGTTGGATTGGCAGCTGGTTGGGTAGGCAGATGGTTGGCTGGTTAGGCGGTTGGCCTCCTAGCCGATTGGCCTCTTATCCGAGTGGCTGATTATCCGATTAGCCTTTTTGTGGTGCGCGCTCCAATTGCCGAGAAAATCCTTTCCGAAGGAAGGTCTCCCCCTCCCCCTTGTGCAAAAATGGAACTATCGTTTTTTTCTCCCCCCAAAAAGAAAAAAAAAGAAACTTCCATCAATTGTGGTTTGCTCTGCTTTTCTTGGCCTCTTCTGTTTACTCGTTTTGTCAAATTCGCGGGGCTGATGTTGAAAGATATGTAGAAAAAATGAAGCGATGGATTTTTTTCTCTTTCTGATAATAAAATAACTTCGAGAGGAAGGGAATAAAGCTAGCCCCTTTTGCTTCTTTTTTTTTGGGGCTGCACAAAATTGGGGCGCGCGTTACATTCAGTCGGCTGAGCGGAATCGACTGAGTATATTCACTAAAGCGTAAAATTACATGCATACATTTGTACATGCATGAATGTACTGAGATGTTCTAGCAAAACTGAGCGCTCATGCGAGTGGTACCTCTTCTCGTATGTCCACAAGGACTGCCCAACCATAGTTGAGCAGGTCTGGACGTCTCCCTCGTCTGACAAAACTGCCACCTCTGCAACATTCGGGAGAGATCTCAAATGTTTAGCAAATGAGACTAACGCGTTCTCAATGTTGCTCAGTAGTTTTGCCTTTAATAATTCCCAGATGGGGACATCCTTTCTCGCTACATATATATGTCGCTTTTGATGGGGCAGTGACATTGAATTGTGGCCCAAACAGTTTTCCTTGGACATGCGTTCCGGGAAGAAGCTTTGCCGTACTGCACACATATGGAGCCCTCTATGAAACTGTTACGTTGAGTGGAAGGTTGGACGAGCAACCAGAACGACGATGATGTTTATGTGTCCCCATCTCATGGGTATAGCCGCTTTGTTTCGCGTGCCTCCTTCTTGTCCACTTGGACGGTTAGAAGCCCAGTTCAGCAAAAAAGAAAAAGAAAAAAAAAAAAGAAATCTCTGGGCAGGTGCTTCTTCCTATAGCCATCTACCACACACTGGTAATTTCTGTGTGATCAGTTTATGTCACCTCAAAGGGATAGCAATTTCTACTGGAGAAATTTACATCGTGGAGTACAGAACAGTTAGGCGCCAATAGAAGGAAACCCCTTTGAGTGTCCCTGCGCCTACGGGTGTTCACCTCACACGTATCCACGTATATACACATGTGTCGAGTTATATGCAGATAAAACTATCCCTTGGGTAGTTGGATATGACCCCTTAGATGCGTCCAATTCGTGTTAATAAAAATTTGGGTTGAAGGTTCCTTTCCTCGTTGAAGCACCTTCAAGAAGGATGATCTCTCCCTGGTGTGTTTTGTTTTCACGTGGTTCACACGAGCGTATCCCCCTGGGAGGCATTACTACAGATAGGCGCTCCGCGTGGGTCAGTTTCTTTTTCCAGCTTTTTCTTTAAAAGCCAGAAGGGGCGACAAAACGCCAGGGGCGAATTGATAAATGGACGGCTAGTATATCCCTACGCACGTGTGTACATGTACGAATAGGTACATATGTCAAAGCGCTATTCCGATTTGGAGGGAGGAATTATTTTAAAACACAAAAGCATACGGCCATAAAATGGTTATTTCACTACAGCAAAGGAGAATTTTTCCACTGCGGAGGTACATCGGACAGGGCTCTTCAGGGAAGGGTTGCCTGCTGACACATCAGACAGTTTATAATTCGACGCTTTTTACGCGTTAATAGGGTAAACTTTGGTCACATATGGCCTTAACGCACTTTTTGTTTCGCGCAGAGGGGAATTATCGATGGAAACCCCATTTGGAAAAATGAGCGTCCATCGAAATGGCACCTTGGAAGAATGTGGCAGATGGGAAAAGGGTGCCAATGAGAAGGGGCGTCACTTCTCAGCTGATCCGACCGGCAATCCAGTGGCCAATCCCTGAGGCATGCAAACGGTTAGTAAAAAGAATGGCATGGATTCCCGCTTTTTCGTTTGCCCCTCAAAAAGGGAGTCAAACTTGCCATTTGCCTAAGTACATCCGTAGGGCGCGCTATCATTATTTGTGTTCTTCGCGCGGAATTTTTTTACAAAACCTGGGGGGGCATAGGCCTTTTTATTCCATTTTCTATGTCACCCTTTGAGCTATGCGAGGTTTGAGAATTCTTTTAAACGAAGAGGACACGCGGGCGTTCCCTGCTTGGCAGATTTTTATTTGTCATTTGGTGAACACATGGATAGAAGCCTAATTGTACCATCGTTCCATTGTGTCATAGCACAGGGATGATCGCTCCTTCTGTCCACTTCATCTCTCTGAGTGTGACGATCTTTTTTCTGAGTATGCAAAACGGATTGGGGCTGAGAAACCTGGTTACAGGAAATGTACAGTTGCCTACAGTAACATACGTAATAAGTATATTTCCTTGTATGTATAAACGCGTAATGCTCGTTCCAGATGAGGCGTGCATACGTAGCTCTAAATTTTTTTTTTTTTTTCTGTATCCCGTTGTAATAACTCAGTTACTTTTAACTACTTCCAAAAGATGAAAAATAAAATTGCGAGCATGGCCACTTTTTGCCTCGTCATTACATAAAACCACAGCGGATCTACATTTGAGTATTTTTCGTTCCATTGGGAAAAAATGATAACCGGGGGAGTGAACTCCGCAAAGGGCAATTAATATTATAGAAAAAATTGTTTTGCCACTTTTAAAAGATGAAATAACAGCGGAGGCGAAAACCAAGCGAAACGAAACAGCGGTGAAACCGGTGGTGACGAATGCGCGGGTGGATAAAAAAAACGACAAAAAAAAAGGCGATAAAAATAGAAACCGCGAAAAAAAGGCGCTGAGAACAACAAAAAAAAAATTACAAAAAGGTAGCAATGTGGTATACAAAGTGTTGTATGCAGCAGAAGGTATGAAAAATGATGCGAATGATACAAAACTGCGCGAAATACATGCGGAAAATATAATAAAAAAAAGCGTCCACTCAAGTCTTGGAAAGAAAGTCCCATGTAGAGATAATAATAATACATGGCTCCGTATTTTCTGGAGTTTTTACTACATGCAACGATATAAAAAAGGGAGAAAAATATATAGAAATATATATTTTTTTTTTTTTTCCCGATTTTTTATCAAACAACATGTTTTATTATATTATTATAGTTTAGATTAAATTTTTCAAAAATTAATTTCTCGATTGTTTTTTATTTTTCCCGTTTTTGCCTGATCATTTGGAGGTTTATTTGTCAGTTTGCCACTTTGTCAATTTGATAATTTGATAATTTGCCAATTTGCCAATTTGATAATTAACCATTTATCTTTTTCCCACTCATCTTTTGCCCTTTTATCTGTTTAGTTTTACAAGCCCCTTACCCATTTCGCTGATTCCACGATTTGTCAATTTGCTTGTTGTCTCTCTCCCCGTGCATGCCAGAAAAGAATTTATCCTTTTCAAGAGAAAAATCATTGGATGCAATTTTTTTTAACAGTTTTATCCCCATTTATGCATTTACATACATTTCACTTTTTTCTAACGCGTGCTCGGTATATTTAGTTTAAGAGTTACTCTCCAGATTTTTGTTTACCCCATTTTATTTATCGTTCCATCTGCGAGCCCCCATGCGTAGTCTACATTTCCAGATTGGTGCGGCTTTTTTTTTTTTTTTCACGCATAGTTGAAGTCTGACTGATTTTTTCTTTCGTTTTGGTTGACTCTCTCCGCCACACAGCGCCAATTTGCATACCTGCAGATAATACCCCCTCTACTCATCCGCCCATCTGCATATATATTTCCGTTCGCAAACTCGCCGTCCACCACGTACTCCAACATGCCCGGTAGCACGAAAATCGACACCAAATTAGAGAACGAAATCCGAGTAAGCTACAAGAGTGATGCTCTAGATTACGTCTACAAAGCAGTTGTCCTGTTTGAAACGTACGATGACGTGATTCTGTCTGGCGTTGGCAAGGCCATCACCTCGGTGGTGAACGTGGCGGAGATGGTAAAGAGGAGGGCGAAGGGACTACACCAGTGTACCAAGATTTACGAGAAGGAGCACACCATCAAGAGGTAGGCATGATGGGAGAGCGTACATAGAGATATATAGAGAGCGTTTCCGCGCACTGCATATTTCCCGTGATCGCCTTCCCTGTCAGGCAGTTTTACTAGTCAGCTAGCTTTACTAGTCAGGCACTTTTCGCCCATTTAAGGCGCAAATGCGCATAAAATTATGTTGCAAGTCTAGTCAACATGCAAACGTACCCCAATTTTTGCCCCCCTTTGCAGAGAAGACCCACTTGCCGCAAAGGACGATGACAAAGAGGAGGGGCAGAAGGAGGAGGAAGAGAAAAAGTACGGAGAAGGAGAAGCCGAAGCGAGTCAAGAAAACGACAAGAATAAGGAAACGGAAAATAGAATAATTGAATTCAGAACCACCGTCCCTTGCATAAAAATCATTTTAACAAAAAATGATACAAATGTGGACACAAAGGAAATAGGCTACCAAGCACCTTTAGATGATAAGGACGTTAATGTCATGACACCTGATCAGATACTGAAGGAAAAGTCCTACAGACGAAAATGTGAGTTTTTTTTTTTTCACGCACATAATGGAGCATATGGGGGAAGTACTTCCCTTCATTTTTCCGCCACTAATGTTGGGACATCCCGTCCACTCTCCTGAATGAGTAGTCATTTGGCTATCCCTTCTGTTCTTTGACGCTCCAACATTGAACTGTTTTTCCCCCCTTCGCAGATAGGGCAGGTCGAGGCGGAGATAGATTCAGATCGTCCTACCGCAGGAATTACTATGAAACGCCTACGTGGAACAACAAAAGATTTGAAAAGAGAAATTAAATAACTAAACGGTTGTAGCGAAGTAGTTATTATATATTTTTCTTCACCACGAATCTGCACTTCGCATGTCGCGTATAGCGCAAAGCATATGTCATATGTCCAAGTCCTATTGCCTGCAGTATATCTCGTATCGCATACCACGCACCGAACATCGAAAACTACCTACAGCTTATCGCGCTGGCACACATACCACACCGTATGCAGCGCATCCCGTGTCGCATGCCTCATACCGCATATTCCAGCCTCCCATTTTCGCATGGCATGGTTCCCGAGACCCTCGTCTTAAGCATTTATTCTTTGCCTAGACTTCTGAATAAACGTTTTGTTATATGCACCTGTATGTGTAATGTCACGTGAAAAATCGCATTTTACATTATATCCAATTATATCGCATTATGTCACATTATATTAGATTGTATCACATTGTATCGTATTATGTTATATATATTTCTTTTTAAATGGTCCTTTCCTCATTTAAAAGCGCAGTTATTTTTAAATGAGTATAATCCTCCCACCACGACCCCTTTATCGAGATAAGGTGTATTAGTGCTACTGTTGCGAATCGTTTGTAATTGTTGCTATGTAGCTTAATTAAGTAATTATATATGTGTGTGTATTTTTAACTGTTTACGTGGGCATATATCATTCTGTTTCCAATGTTCTCAAGTGTTATTACGAATATGGTTATCATTTTTTTATTTCTTTATTTTCTTATCTTTTTATTTTTTCCAATTAATGTTTAAATTTACAAATTTCTCCTGTGTTATTAATTTCTTAACGCTAGATTAAATTCTTTTTATCATTCGACATGTTTTATTTATTAATAAAGTTATGTGGTTTATATATTAATTGAACAAAAGAAGAAAAAAAATAATGAAGCTTTTTAAAAAAAAGCATTAGCTAATTATTTTACCGTGTTATTTATTTTTCCGTGTGAGTTCCACTCGTTCGCCGTTGTTCACAGCTTTGCACGGTATGGTTAACCCAGGAAGAAAAGGTGCTTGGGTGTGCGGAAAAATCAGGGTGCCCCTTTCTTGCCACTTCGTTTCGTGACAATTGGGAAGACGATGGGAGAGAACACTTTACGAGCCTGTTTGGTGTGTCCGATTCGTAGCAACAACAAAAAAAAAAAATGGTAAGCATTGACTGTTTTCATGTGGTAAATTTTCCAATGTAAGGAATATAGGGGAGCAGTGGAAATTTAAATGTACGGGTGAAAGGCATATCTTGTTTGACCAAACTGATTCGTCCATTTCGCTTCATCTTAATACCTCCTATCCGTTCGCCTGCTTTTTGAGAGAATACCTTTGCCAACTTAACCACCGTGTATTTCATGTCAGCATGTAACAAAGATCATGAAGGGGGCCTTTCTTATTCGTACGCACATCGAATTATGTGTTTGTCTGATGGGTTTACGAAGTCCTATTTTTATGGGTATGCAATACGCCTCCTTCGTCGAGAAGGCTTTTATCCCGTTTTCCTCAATTTGATTTTACCCTCTCATCTGTATCAATTCTTTCGAATGGCAAAGGGGAGTTAAAATAACCAGTCATTTTGCTTCCTTTATGAACACTATTTACTCGGTCCTTTCTCAAGGTAGCAAAAAGGATATACGAATTTGTTGGAAAATGTGGGACAGACGGTTGTCTTTGAAAAGGGAAACCCCAATTTGCAGTTACATAAAAAGCGCAGAATGTGTGGCCTCTTCATGTAAAAATGAAAGAAAAAGCTAAAATTTGAAGTTATAAAAAAAAGAAAAAAAAAATTTCGCTTAAAAATGCACAGAATGTATGACTTGTTCTGTAAAAAAAAGAAAAGAAGGTCACTTCTTCTCATTTAACCTTAACAGTTGGCAACTTTTTTTTTTCAACTTTGACACTGATTATAAAGTAAATAGCTGTTTGATGACTACACCGCAGACAAAGGGCGGGGTATATGCAAGCACAAAAAAACACTCAGTGTATGTTTTCAGCGTTGGATGTCCCTTTGTTCGGACGTTCGCTTTCTATTTCTGTATGTGTATGTCCCCCCATGCAATTGTACATACTTGCGCGTAAGTGTTGCGGAAAAGGAGCCTATTCTGGGTGCCCTTATATGTAACAGTGGAAAAAAGCAGGAATTCTTGTGCAACACGTTTTGCAAAAATTTTATATGAGCGGAAAATGTAAAAAAGAATGTGCTTAAAAACGCAAATATACACATGAGAGGGCACATAACCAAGGAACATGAATTCATCCTACCGCTTCCTTCTTTTCAGTGCAAGGAATTTATTAATTATAAAAAAAGGTTTTTATTTCATTTCTGTTGCACATGTGTTGATACACGTATATGCATATTCATATACACGTGGCACATGTGAAGGAACTTTTTCTACATAGCAGCCAACAAAATCGGCATTTCTCGATTTACAGCCCTTCACTGTGTATACTTTGCTTCGTGTAATTATTATGACCATATAATCATTTTTTTTGTGAGCCACTTGTGCATATTTAGAATGAGCAGTTTAGTAGAACTGTGATATTTTTCGAAGATATATATATCCCTCAAGGGAGGAGATATATTATAAAATGTGATTTTATCACCCATGGTCCTAGGAGAATGATATTACAAACAGGAAAGAATTAAAAAAATAAATAAAATTAAATATAATAATATAAGAAATGAAGCAAAAGCTTGCGTTAAAGTTTACAAATAATTGTAAACAATAAGATATTATGCCAAGCGATGATCGCTTTTTCTCCCCGTGTGCTTCCGCTTCATGATTGAATTTACAGGAGATACTCTTCACACTCCCTGTAAATTACAACTTTCTCAAAACGAGTGGTAAACGGGAGTAGAAGCAGCAGAAGGGAGGGGAGGAAACCACCCACGTAGAGGCTCTACACGAGATAAAAATGTTGGAGTCATTAGTTGAGAAGCTACTGAATAAATTCCTCGCGCCATACGTCGAGGGGATTGAGAGGAACTTACACTTGGGGGTATGGTCAGGCAACATAGTTTTAGAGAACCTGAAACTTAAGCCGCAGATAACCGAAATATTAGATCTATCTTTTAAGATAATCCATGGTAACATAGGAAGAATAAATATACAGATACCATGGAGTAAGTTAGGGAAGAGTCCCGTATGTGTGCTCATTAAAAATGTGCACATATATATAAAACCAAGAAGCTACAAAAAAAGCGAAGATGTGATCATCGAAGAGTTGAGAAGAGCCAAAATACATAGACTGGAACTGTTGGAGGAAGAAATTTCCCTCATTAAACAACAGAAAAATAAAGAGAAGTCATCGGAAAAGTCCACACTTATATTTAAATTGTTAAATAAAATTATTAACAATATCCATGTAGATATTCAGGACATTTTAATTCATTTTGAAGACCCTGAGAGGAATTTTTCCATCGGATTTATCCTCAAGTCTTCCTCCGTCAAGAATTGTCTTGTGAAGGACGAAAACGCGGCGGACGCTGGCAGTTCGGGCGCAAATGCGAGTGCAAATGCGAATGAGGAGTATAAGTTAAATCACATAATCGAGTTCAAGGGGTTGTGTATCTACAGCAACAGTAATATAAGGAAAAAGCGCAGGAGGAGGAAGAAGGGGCAAAAGGGGAAAACAGGAGGTAAAAGGGATCGAAGCGGTCAGAAGTGCCGAAATATCTCTGAGGGGCCCCCCAAGCGGGAGGCGACCAGCGCGAGCGGCTCGTCCGATTTGCTAACGAGGGACGACCCTGATAAGGACCAAAGGGAAGACCTGAAGAATAGGTTATCCCTCTCCGACGACGAAGATGAAGCAAATGATGCCAGCGGCAGAGTAGACAATTTGGACCGTTCGTCCAAGATGATGGACAATTTGTCCTTTAGTTACGACAAGAACGAGGACCTGACGTTTGAGTCCAAGTTAGGTAGTGACAACGAAGAAGAAGATCACAATGGTGATAGTAAGGACAACTATTTGAAGAGAACGCTAACCCAGATTAGCAACTTCTTGAAAGATGACGAGAACAAAATTTTAAACTACTACAACTTTGAGTATCTGATAAAGCCGTTCGACTTGGTGCTGCCAGTGGAGCAGTCCAGTAACAAAAAGGAGCTGAAGGCCAAGCTAGAAATAGGGGAAAAGTGGGAAGGAATTACGCTAACTAGGACGCAAATTACAAAAATTATCGAAATAATGAATGAAGCCAATAAGTCCAGGAATCAGACGAACAAGCTGCTGCTAAAGTATGCCTGTACGGTTAAGCTAGACATAGAATCTCTGCGGAATGAGACCAAAAATGAATTTATGACTCTGTACAATAAAGTTCTTGCAGAGAAGTACAACATAGCAACGACGGAGTTAACCTCCCAGGAGATGAACCGGTTGCAAATTTTGTACGATGTCGTTGGGGTACGTCATCTAGCCAAGTGGAGATTGCATTGTAAAAACACATTGGAAAAAATAATTGAAGAGAAGAATTTGAAAAAAAAATATCTCTACGACTCTATATATAAGCAGCAGTCCTGGTGGTCCTGGGTGACTGGTAATAAGAAGGACATTGAAAATAAGGTGCAGAGTATTTTAAATAGTGAGCAAGACATTATAAATGAGAAGGAGTTGTACATTCTGCAGGAAGCTATGACAAACGAGGATAGTTACGATGTGGTCCTTCCAACCAAATATGATTTTCAGTTCAAATTGGCAAATTTTTCCATTAACGTGTATGATGATTGTAAGAAGGGGAGAAAAAGACGGGTCCTGCCTGAGCAAGGCCAGTTAGCAGAAAGGGGAAGAATTAACGCTAATGTGTACCCTATTGATGGAAGCCCAACTGATGGTAGACTAACGGAAGGAATTTCCAATCCAATGAGCAACCTATTGGGAGAGGACCCTTCCAAAAAATGCGATAGCAACAATTTTGGAGACCACCTGAGTGAGGAAATATCTCTCAGCGGAAGTGAAAACAGTCTGATGAATAGCTCCCCATCTATGAGCGCCTCCAACAGTAACTATATCAAGAAGAGGATAAAGTATGAAGAAATTAACATACTCTCGATAAATTTTTACCAAATATATTCTTCCCTGTCGTTACAGTCCGTGGTGGACCACAACGATAATGATAACTTCCAATGGAAGTTCATAATCGAGTTACAAAATTTCGTAGCAAAGCATAAGAGTAAAGTTTTTATGGAGTTTAGGACGAATAAGAATTTATTCCCCTACAATGTTAGCAGTGGAGGAAATAGCCTTTACCAGAATCCAATTTATTATTCTTTGCTACATAGCCAGAGTTTGTGTGCCTATGTGGAGATAAACCACTTAGTGACTGAAAAGGGGAACACTCTGTCCACTTTGTTAAGGTTGAATCCGCTGGAGCTGTACGTGTCTCCGTTACTTATTAAGAACATCCTGTCTTTTGCCTTCCCCCTGATAGATATCGTTAATAAGAAGCACAAGTCGGTTTTGCGGAGGGGAAAGGGGAAGGGCTCCTTTGTGGGCGACGCTGCGGCCGAGGCGCCCCAGAGGGAACAGCTTCTCACAGAAGATTTCCCTACTGAACAGCTCCCCAGTGAAAGGCTCCCCAGTGAAGAGCTTCACGGGGAACCGCTCAACGGAGAACCCCCCGCCGGAGAGACTCCTAGGTGCGCCGCGGGCGACGGTCAGGCGGACACGTCGGATGATGACGAAGAAGACGACGAGGCGCTGCTGCACATCAAGAAGATGGAGCAGACGGAATTGATAGAGGGGCTGAAAGAGAAGGGAGAAAATGTATACAATAGAGCAGTTCAGCATTTGCCGGAGCTCTTCGAATTTTACATTCATATATGTGGCCCAATATTGCACTTTGACAATTTAACCAACGGCATTGTCGAATTGCACCTGGGTAATCTGATCGCCAAGACGGAGTGCCCTTGCACGTACCACAAATTTAACTTGATTTTCGAATTCAACGAAACGCAGATAACGTGCCTGAAGGCGTCTTTGCAGGGGGGTGGGGGCACGTGGATGGGTAAAAATGGCGTGGATGTGAGGCGTACGAAGGTGGACTTGGTTAATGGATTGCCCCCCGTGAGAAGGGAGACTCCAAATGTGCAGCGGGAGGAAGAGCCGGAGGAACAGCAGCAGGAGGAGGGGAATAACCCCCCCGTTGAGGAAACCCATCTGAAGGACAGCTACTGCCACCGCATAAAGGAAAAGACCCAGAAGAGTGAGAAGTTCTACATACTGCAGCCCATCCCTGTAAAGGTGTACGTGGAATATGACTTCAAAATTTTGAAGACGAACATTATTTTGGATGGCATTTTTTTCCAAATAAATCCAGACGCAGTGAGCATCATATTGGCTGTGCCGACCTCCATAACGAGGTATTTAACTCGATTCTACTCAAAAAATAAAAAAGAAAAGGACTCTCTCAAAGGTAGAAAGAAGACTCCAGTGGAGAAGAAGATAATTTCTTCTTTCAAGGAGGAAGGAAATATCTCCTTGAAGATACCTTCCGCGGAAGAAGCTTCCAAAGAGGAGAGTAGCCCTGTCCTTGTTGATGCTCCGAATGACGATGAGTCGAAGGCCAACCTGACTGATGTGAACCAAATTAACAAACCGGAGGAAGGATCCTTTCTCTACGATATCGACTTTTTAATTAAAAATTCAGCCTTCTCCATTAAAAATGGGAAAAACAGGGAAGTGCTGAAATACGAGGCCTGCGGAATATCATACAAGAATTACCTGCAGAGAAAGAAGAAAATTGTCAAGGTTGAAATAGAGCAGCTGTGGATTTGTGACCCGAGTAATAGGCAGCCAATTTTTTTTACCCTAACGAAGAATGTGAATTCGAAGGATATTTTTCTCTTCCGGTCGTTGTCGACTTATTTGGAGAAGAAGCAGAATGCGATGGTTAATGGGGGCGTCGTTCAGGTGGGGATCTTACCACCACCACCATTACAGCCCTTACAGCCGTCACCACCGTCGCCGTCGCCAGGAGGGGAGGGCACCAATTTGGGGACTCTGCCCAGTGGGGCTGCAACCAGTGATAAACTTCATGGCAGCCGCAGGGGGGGGGACAATACCATGAGTAGAGATGTCAGTAATGAGGAGAACGGCTCGGGGGGCATAGATCGATTTCTGTCGGCTCAAAGAATGGAGGATTTTATGGAGAGTGGTTTTCCGAGCCAGGGGAAGGTATGTCCCACCAATGATGGACTGGATAAATGTGGGCAAGTGAGGACAGGTTCGAACCGAAGTAGCCCTAACAAGGGGGGAGCGGCTTTGAAAGTTGGCCACGCGGAGGGTGAGATGGACGAGGACGTTAGCTTCGATGTAGACGCCAGCTGCGACGATGGCGAAGACAGCGACGATGATGACGATGGTGACGACTTCATGGACGCCATCGAAGAGAAGCAGCTGTCTATAAATCTGCAAATTCTGCAGAATCAAGACGAAATCAACAGGGACAATATGCACGTGAATTTGATCATCAGCGATATCGAGTTGCACTGGAAGTACAAAACGATTAAGCAGATATTCAAAACGATGAAGGAATACAAGAAGAAGCTTCAATACGGAATTGAGAAGGACATGAAATATATCAAAAATAAGTTAAAGAATGAGGAGTTAAAAAATTATAAGATGTTCATTTCGGAACACACTCTAAGGAGTGTTCAGGAGACCCTAAATAATGTGAAGAATTCTTTGAATATTTTGGACATAGATTCTGCCAAGAGGGACAATGAGGAGTTGGAACAGCAGTTGGAGCAGAATAAAACCGCTTATCCAGGTGTTGGCACACATGCGGGAAGCGTTCCGATGAGGCAAGCGCCAATACACCCCAGGGGGGGAAACCTCCTGGAAGGTATGGGAAAAGATGAGCATATGGCTGGAAGGAGTACACAAAGTGCAGCCGGAGAAAGCAGTGTCGCACAGAGCTGTGCAGCACAACGTGGTGACCATTCCGAGGGGGATATCCTTAGCAATGGGTTGAATAACACCCTACCGAAGCTGCACGGGCAGAAGAACTCCTACGTGAAGTACTTATTCAATTGCTACATCAAGAGTGCCTCGCTAGCCTTCTGGCAAAAGAGGAAGATCTTCTCAAAAATTCAAGTGAGCAGCATATATTACGAAAATAAGGTGTACTTAACCTTTGACCAAAAAATGTTCGTAAACATCGAGAAGGGCATCATATCGATGAATAGCAAAAATATCATTTCGAACAATATAAATGATTATACGTATGATTTGTTCATTTCGAGGAGGAGCAAAAGGTTTGGCGCAACCGATTTTGAGAAGGTCAAACCAAGTGAGGATAGCAAAGGGGAGAATGTGAAGACTATGTCGGAGAGACGAAACAGTAAAGACATTTTAAACTACATCAGTGTGGATAATCTATCTGAGGAAATAAAAAAAAAAAAAAAATCAAACAAACAGAAAAGGCAGGATTTATTTGTTGGAAAAATTAAGGTATACAAAGACACAAGGAATTACAACATGTGTTTGCTCTGCCAAATATCCAGTATATACTACATTTTTTACTTACGCGATTTGAAGTTATTTCTGGAGTACCTAGATGACGGCATTTTAAACGTGTTTATAAGTAAATCGTACAAGAAGGTCGTACAGGTAGCTCAGGCGAAGTATTTTCTCTTCCATTGCACCATCTTGGATCCCGTTGTTATCATTCCGGAGGATAAAAATATAATATATAATTATCGCGGGGAGGTTAAGAACGTGTCCAACTGCTCCAAGGCGAGCATGAATCAGAGTGGGAGTACCAACCAAGGGGGGAACTCCATCCCGTACATCGAATCGTATTTGAAATTCCATTTGGGCACCTTAAAATTTAAGAATTCGTACACGATGAATTACACCCAAGGGATCGTCGCAAATCAGAGAAGAGAGCTTCGCAAGAGGAGGAGGAAGAGGAGGAAAAGGCAAGCAAGACAGGCGAAAGCAACCATCCAGGCAAGATCTACCCCAGGAAAGGGTCAAATGGGTGTCCACAACACCGATAAAGGCAGCATCTCGACCGAAGATGAGGCAACAGAAAATGAGGAAGTGGAAAAAGATGCCTATACAACAAGCGTCGGCGCGAAATACGATTTTACCCTCTATGTAGATTTGATAGACATGAAATGTCGCGCCTGTGAAAATGGGGGAAGTATCAACATAGAAGGGAACATTCTACAAAAAGTCAACATAGGATTATGCCTAGTCAGTAGCCAGGATGGTGTTTTCATTTACTTCAATGGGAACGATTTTGGCCTGGATTTGACTGTATTTCAGTTGGCCTTTCTGTTAGACATTATTAATGAGAACTTTTGCTACAAGGGCTACTTCCCTATGTGCTTCATTTGTGATAGGGGCGTGAACATAGACAGCATCTTGAATAGCGAGTGGTTCCGCAAGGGGAACATCAATTTAGGGAACCTGAGTGTTCTCCGCGGGGGGGAAGCGGCGCAGAGGGGGGTAAAGGGGGTGAAAGAGGTGAACGAGACGAACGAGGCGAACAAGACTAGCGAAACTAACGAGACTAACCGGACGAAAGACGCGAAAGAGACGAATGAGACGAACGAGGAAAACGGTTTGAGTAGCCCCAGGGGGCCGCGAAACTCGGTCGCGAGTGAACCGGTGAAGAAGAACGGGATGAAGCTATACGTGTACATAAATCTGGAGAGCCTAAGGATTAAAACCTCCTTTGACAGAAACACCCCAGTAGCTATAATAACGTTCCAAAATATAAGCATCTCGTTTGACCTAGTTCTCCTGGATTTTTACTATATCTATTTTTTCGACCTTTATAGTAACTCCCTCTACATTGATGATGTGAGAAAGAACTCCATTAACTACTACAAGCGAGTGGCATACTGCTGCATCGAGAACGAAGCAAAGAGGGGGATGAGGAAGAAGGGGGGAAAATATTATGAGGAAAAGATGACAGGGAATTTTCTGAGGGAGAATGCCGAGGCTAAGTTATCTCTGATTAAGAACACTAGCATATCGGTGAATAGCAACTCGTGCGTTTCGAATCTGAACGAGGAGAACAACATGAGCAGCAGCGCTGCGGCGGGAAGCCACCCAGTGGTAGGAAACAGCTCTGTGTTGGGAAGCAACGCAGTGGTTGGAAGCAACTCGGTAGTGGGAAGCAGCTACCCCACGGTGGATCGCTGCACACCTCCCCACGCAGCTGCGAAGGACTACAGAGCCCTGCTGCGGTACATGTTCGAGAACAACGTATTTCTGAGTGAGGAAAAAAAGAAGAAAAGGCAAAAGGGCATAAAGATAAGAATCAATTCCTTTATAGAGGATCTCATCCTAAGCATAGAATTGGATGATGCGTACATCTGCTGCTTCTTTATCATTTTTCTGGATATATATAAATTCCTGTCTAGCGCTTTCAATATGAGCACACAACATCTGTATCCGAAGCCATCTCCTTACATCGTTACGGCGAAGGAGCCACCAAGGAAGAGAAGGGGGAAGAAAGTTTCCGGGGCCTATGACCCTTCTCAGAATGATGTTGCCAGTCTAGGAAAGAACAGACATGATTTGAAAGAGGATAAGAGGGAAACCCACCCGGAAGAAGCAAACAGGAGTGGCAAGAATGCGGAAAAGTATGCTGTGGAGAATGTCAGGATAGAGGGAAATGTTTTTAAATCGAAGGCGAAAAGTCAGGAAGGGGGAAGCAGACGCCGTGGCAAGCAGGAGAACATTTCCCCAGTTGGGGGAACAAAGGAAGAAAAACAAGAAGACGCAGACAAAGGAGAGGGTCAAAATGCGACGAATGGGGGAAAAAATATATCGAGAGGAAGCAGCATGAATTCTAGTCGATTAAAGTTTATCAGAGAGCTCATGGGGAATGAGAAAAATCAGACGATAATCAATATAAATGAAATTCTCAAATTGGACAATAAACCCATTCACATAAGCTTCAAAGTAAACAATGGCAATTTTATTGTCTTCACGGATCTAGAGCATGTGGCTCATCCGATCTTGATGTGGTCAAATAACTTCGTCTTCTCCTTCTCTCTTTTAAACAAGTGCATAATATTTAGGAAAATATACGCCTTAAATAGTAAAATAAAGCGAATTAACTATGTCAGTAGTTTTCCTAGCGATGTGAGTAGGAGGAAGAGGAGGATGAACGCGACGAGGGGTATGGACGGAGAAGGCCCCAAGGATGTGTCTAACCCACTGCACAATTATCACAAGAAAAAAATTCTACTGTGTGATAATTTAAATGTTAAGGGGGAAGCGCTATACGAATCAGTCGACACGAAGAAGGAGAATTATATTTTAAAAGGGAACGTGAGGAAGAAGGATTATCCCCAGGTTATCTCCGTTTTTGAGGTCAACATTCACATTGGAAATTTCGACATACGACTGTCGAATGACGACGTGGAGATTTTACTGACGGCCTCGTCCACCCTGTTCGGCGATGTGCCCAGCTCTTACACCAACATCTCCGTGGGTGTGGTAATCCCGCCGGTGACGTTTATTCACACGAAGATAAAGAACAAATTTATGAGGAATAACATTTATTTTGTGATGAAGGGGGTGCGAGATGGCGAGGCGGAAGGAGGGGGACGTGTGGAAGGTGCGGACGATGCGGAAGATGCTGTGACTGGGAGAAGCGCGCGAGATGACGACCAGAGCCCCGCCCAGGCCCTGCAGATTATGAACATAAATAAGCTGAAATGGGGGAAAAGAAAAAGGGAAAGAGGAAGAACGGTGGCTGTTCGGGCTGACCTTACCAATGGGGGGAAAAATATGAAGCAGGAGGGGTATATCGCATCGGAGGAGAAGCTCCAACTGGGAATAAACCCCCTTAAGGAGGAAAAAACGCTCCTTACAAGGAAGAAGCAGAAACGCGAGGTAGACCTATCCGAGTCCAGCAATAACCTGATTGAATCATTTTCGTATAACGCTTTGTCGGAAATTTCAATGGACTCCAATTTGACGATATACTCCGACTCTTCCACCTCGGAGTCGTACACAACCAGCAGGATATTCTCCTCCAGTAAATGTGCAATGCAAAATGAGTCAGAATCCGATTTGACTAGCGGCAATGAACAGGGAACTACCTATCGAGACATCAAGATAGTAATAAATCTGCACAAGGTGAAGTGCACCTTCATCGACGATATAAGAAATTCAATCGTGCCAATAATCAGGACGATCATGAGTATGAGCATATGTCTGAATTTTTACACAGATGAATGTTCCTACACTATAAACGATTTGAATTCAAAAGTAGAGTATTTTAATAACTGCATTGGAGACTGGGAACCCTTTTTGGAGAAGTGTAACATCTCGTTGGACATCCACAAGATACTACCAAATGAAGCTATTAGTGACGACACCGAGTCGACCAAATCTCCTATCAGCATAATAAAGATAAATAGTGCAAACGCTTTATGGTTTAATATAACGCCGCAGTTAGTTAACCTGCTGCTTCTCTTTCTTCCTGTGTTTACAGAGAAGGTACTTAAGGGGCTGGAGAAAAAGGAAAACACCCGATGTATGCCGAGCTACACACTCGAGAAGGAAGAAAACCAGGGGTCTCATTTGTCCCTTTTTAACAACAATTGTGAGAGCGTTTCCATTGAGCTAGATGAGAAAAAACTTGGGCCTAATCATAAGAACATTTATGAAGATTGCTCGTCCGTTTTTGAATCACTTCCTGGTGATATTGATCCGAGAAACGAGAATGATTTTCATTTGGATGACTTCCTGAAGAAGGAGGAAAATCGAAACAGTTACGATTGTATGAAGGACAATTCCGTTGTTTATTATGTCAACTTGACGAGCGATTTTTTTTACACCTTCGTGATGCCCGAGAGTACCGTGGAAGACGTGAAGAAGAAGCGCCCCTGTGTTGATTCCAAGGGGAGAGGTTATCGAATTGTGCACGAGGGGGGGATTCCCACGGGGGGGGCGCAGAAGCAAAAGCAGATGAAGAATACGAAGCAGGATACGAAGCAGAAGGAGGGAACAACAAACCTCGCCGAGGCATTCTCCAAGATCGCATTGCACACCACGATGGGCAGTGGAAACACCCATGATAGGGTTAAGAAGGCTAATTATCACAGTGAAGAAAGCGACGCTAACGATTCCACGTGCGATTCCGAGGCGGAAAAAACTTCCCCCGAGCTGTATGCCAAAATTGTAACCACCAACAAGCTGGTCTCCCTAGATCGGCTGCTTGTCAATGAGATCGCGAACAACTCCTTGATAGAGAAGAAGTACCTGTATCTGTACCTCATCCCGATTCCCCCCACAAACGTGGTGAACCTTATACATGATATGTTTGCCGATATCAGCAAAAGAGACATAGTGCTGGATCTGATGATAACGAGGAATCCGAAGAAGACTATCCAGAATTTGCTGAGGTACAGCCAAAGGAGAGGGGACGAGAAGGATGCAAGCAGAGGTGGTGGGGAGAGTACCGCCAAGGGCAGGCCAAACGATCCCAATTGCAACTCCAATTGCAAGGCGACTATATTCCATAGCGGGGAACAAAGCAGTTACGACAGTAGCAACTATAACGCAAACCCTGTTACGGATGAAAGGGGGATGATAGAAAAAGTGATCGAGGGCACCCACATCGGGGCGGACGAAATGGAGCAATTGGGTCGCGAATCCTCAGCCCATTTGAGGAATGACGATTTGTTCACTTCGAATGATGATTTATCCCTGGAGGGGGAGGCACAAGAGGAGGAACTCCTTGACGATGAGGAGGGTACTTCCGAAGGGTGCAGTGAAGACGAGGTGGAGGAGGCACACTCGGTGGATAGCAGAAATAGCTCCAATGGAAGCCACTACTTTAAGTACAGCCAAAGGAGGAAAGAAATGGGAAATTCCATTTTTGCCTCGAACAAATTCGTAGGCCCATTTCTGAAGAACTGCGAATGCGTCATTATAAATTTGATCAAAAACAGCTGCACGACTCTGACCACATCGCTGAATAGCAGCAACGTGATTCACCTGGTGAAGCCAGTGGATTATATTTTCGATGAGGTGTATGGCAGCGGTGTGGGGAGCAGGACCCTTCCCCAGGGTGACATAAGCGCAGCGGTTCGCGGGAAGGACGACCCAATGATGAAGAATCCAGGTATGGATAAGCCAAGTGTGGAGAAGCCAAGCAAGTGGGAAATGTTGAATGAAGAGTTGGATAAGCAGACCAACCTAGCCTGCAAGTACCGACTGAAGAATGATTACCTTCCGCAAACCTCGCTCACAGAGACAGTGTGCGAAATAATATCTCCCATGCCGAATTACAAAATATTCTTCATGTCATCAACTGTTCGGATTGTAAACAAGTGTGGCATTCCCCTGGAGTTTTGTTTCTTCGATGGAGGGAGAAACCCCATCTTGTTGACCTCTCTGGAGAATAGGACCATACCGATTAGCACGCTCTACCCAAATCACAGCGATTCGTTTAAGAATTACAAAGTGTCAAACAGTTTGAATATAAACCCGAATATAAAATTGCGTCAGAAGAATAATAATTTAAGTTTCACGGTCATCTTGAATCATGAGTATTTGTTGTCCACCCCTGAGTGTGCGTTTTGTGGCCCATCGCATGTGTATCTGTCCTTCAAGCCGATAAATCTGGTAAGCGAGGAGAACGCGTACTACGAAGTGGTCAGTTCGAGGGGTAAAGGAGACGTTTCCAGAGGAAGAGGTGGCAAAGAAATCACCTCCTCTGCTCGTGGGATGGCAGCTTTGAGTAGAAATAATCAGTTGGATAGGCTGGGAAAGGAAGGGTGTACTTCTTCCCCAGGGGGGGAGAGCTATATGGCCTATGAGTCATCTTTCAAGAATGGGGCAAACGAACTGATGGACACCTCTTCTATTAGCAGCGAAAAGGGATGGTCAGACATTTTCAGCTCGGACATTAACCAAGGGACATACGTGCAGAAGTGCAAAATTAAGGATAGCAATAATTACCTTTACTTTATAGTAAAAATTGAGAATAAAATAAGTGCCCTGCCTGCAGAGAAGAATTTGAAAATTATCACTATATACCCCCATGTAACTGTAGTGAACGCCATTCCTGCGCTGGTAGACATCATAATCACCTCCGAAATTTCGGAGGAGAAACAGAATGATTACGTGTATGAAGAGAAGGGCAAAATCGAGGTTTTAAAAAACAAAAAGGTGAAGTTGTTGAGACAGTGCGAAGAGATAAATGCGTACCTGAGCAAACTCGCGTCTGTCAAACAGGTCAGTTCTGGCGGTAGTTGTGCAGGCCTCACAAGTGCTACAGTGGCCGAAGAAACTGCAAGGATTATCGCTGGGAGTGGCGATGGGTCGAGCAGTAGCTACGCGAATGACTATCTTGGGGTAAAGGGCGGACAGAACAACGAACGGGTGTACCTATACGAGTTGAAGCGATTGGAAAAGGAAATAAGTAACATCGATGAGGAGATAAAAGTGAAGAAAAAGGAGCTGTCCACCTCCACGTCAAATAAAGGATATGTTAATAAGAGATTGAATCCATTTTCCATCTTTTACATTTATGAAATTAAAAAGTATAGCTGCCTGAACATGAAGGTGAAAATTGGAAACTCGCAATGTGAATGGTCTGACAAGCTATTCCTCTTGGAGGATGACGAAGAGTCCGTTATGAGATTTTCTCTAAATTTTAAACGATTCGCTTCTGTAGAAGTGGAGTTAATAAAAAACTTCAGTGGATATTTCAACTCGTTGAGTAGCATCCTGGGGAATAAGCAGCTCTATATCTTTTCGCTACCCCGATGTTTTATTGACAGAACAGGTCTGGGTATTAAGGCAATCAACTCTAATAAATACTACCCCATTATAAACGGCATAACTCTGTTAGGAGATAATTCACAAATTGATTTGCTATTACCGCATAAGACGTATCATAATGAATTTTTACGGTCGAGCCGAAGTGGGGTTCGCAGTTACGAAGTCGGGGGGGCAGAGACCTTTAACGACTACAGTGACATTTTCAATGATTTTAATTATCCCTGTCCCGTTGACAACTCGCTGATATTATTCAAGGCGACATTACCCCCGATTGGTAGCTACACCGAGACGAGCGTGGTGTGCAAGAATTTCTTTTACACCTTTTGTCTGAACACGGAAAAGATTAAGACGACGAATATACCTTATATTATTAGCCGAATAATCACTGTGGTTCCTCAGTTTATCATTAGCAATAGGCTGAATCACCCCATCCTGGTGAAGCAGTTTCAGACGGATAAGATCCAGGGGGTTCGGCCGAATGACACCTCTCCGTTGTACTTCCCGAAGAATCAGAATATTTTGCTCTTCCGGTTTAAGGCGCTGGAGGGAGTGAGGGAGGGCCATGGCACTGGGGTGGGCGCTGTTATTGGAGATGACGATGGCGTTAACAGTGGCGTTAATAGTCGTGGTGGCTGCGTCGATGGCCATGCCGATAGGAAGAGGGAGGACTACGTGTCGCTCCCCTCCCAGCAGTACAAGATCAGCCAGAACCCATTTTGGTCGTCTGTCATATTTCCGAGTGAAAACTTCGTGGGGACAAACTACATGGTAGTGAGCAACAGTTGTGTGAAGGAGGAAAAATCGGAAGTATACGTAATTACATGCATCCCGGACATGGGTACGAAAAATATAATAATCGAAAAGCTAGACAATAATATGAACAAAGGATTTATTGCCTATAACTATTCCAGCTTGGCAAAATGGTTGAAAATACGGACCTTCCACGATGACACGAAACACCTGAAAGTGGATGAAGAAGAGAATTATACATTTGAAAGGTTTGAAAAAAATATGTTCTTAAAAAACTTCCTAAGCACAGCTGACATGGAACATTATTTTAACATCGAGTATGAACAATCTAGTTACCTCGGCTGGGTCAATCCCTTCATTTATGTTACACGACATGTACAGATAGAGATCGTACTTCACGACATGAACGTCATCCCCAGGACGACCCCCTTCATATTGAAATTCGCTCAGTATAATTACGCGCAAAAGTCATTTCAGGTGTATTATCGTGACGTGATTTTTATCGTCTCCATAGAGTACATCCAAGACTTGATAACGATTAGGTTGACTCACCGAATTAACCTCCCTCGGGGGGTACCTCAAGGAAGGGGACCATTTGGAGTCACCACCTCGTATGCTTATAACTCCCGTGATGGTCGAAGAGTTTCTAAAAATTCGCTGGACATGCAAGAGTACCACAAGATAGAACTCGCCGAGGGGGGGTACCAGTTGAGGGAGAGAAGTGGCCACGAAAGGGGCATCGCGAAAAGCCCCACAAAAAGCGGCATTGGCAGTAGCTATGTTCAAAAGAGGATGATGATTGGCCACAGCGAATATAACTATGTAAAGCATGGTGCGGAGGAGGACTGGGGGGAAGAAGCAGAGGGAGGCGAAGGCGGAGGTGGAAGCGGCCACCAGGGGCATGTGAATGGGTATGGCGGCTGCTATGGGAACTACTACCACCGCGTGGGCAGACGGGAGGGGGAAGAAGCCGTGAAGATGATCAGCAACACGTACAAAAATGTGCACGTAATTATCAACGTGACGCAGATAGGGGTAAGCATTATATCGAATATCCTGAAGGAAGAGGTTTTCTTCATCGAGCTGTCGAAGCTGTGTGCCCTGTTTTATATGAAGAACGAGGAAGAAGTTATTGACATAAAAATTACGGACGTGCAGGTGGACTGCCAGCTGGAGTCCTGTGAGAAGTGCGTTCTTTTGGCGAACCGAGGCATAAGCACGAACAATGGTAAAAGCGGTGAGACAGCATCCACATCAGGAGGGGCTTCTGCAGGGAACAGCGAAAAAGAATTGAAGAGAATTAAAAATGCGTATGGTCATCACCCCGAGGGAGGTCACGCCATTGGGATCGGCGGTGGGGGAGTAGGCCGAAAGGGAAGTTACATGAGCGAGATGGACGAGCTATACGGTCGGAACAATAGTAGCAGTGGCATCGGTGGTGAGGGTCGAGCCCATTTCACAAACAGCGATATAATCAGTAAGAGGCCTACGGAGAGCGGACCAGGAATAATTGGAAAAGGCATGAACACAAATGATGAGAAAATATTTTTAAACATCTATGTGGAGAGATCTTTCATCTCTCATAAGGACGTGATTTTCAAGAAGATACAGGTCTCTTTAGACGACGTGGAAATCGAAATGGACGCCGAAACGTTAAATGGAATTAATCTGCTCATAGCAGAGTACATCGAAGGCATAAGCGTCGTGCAGAAGAAGAACCTGCTCTATGAGGAGATCCAAAAGTGGACTATTCTACCCGTCTATGTGAATTACAGGTCACCAGATATCCCCTTAGCCATAAACATACAATACATGCAAATTGATAAGTTTACTCTGATCGTCTGGTGCTCCTTTCTACTAGACAAGATGCACATGATGAGTGATTTGCTGAGAATCGGTTTACGAATATTGATGGTGTCGGGGAAGTTAGAATTGCTAGGTGCACCCGTCACGCTGAATCAGGAGATCTTCAATAACATCCGTGTTAGCTTGAAGTCATTTTATGCGCTATTGAAGGATAAGTACAGCCATTCTATTTTAGCATGCCTAGGGTTCATAGTGGGATATAGCAGCCTGATTAACATACCGAAGATTCCCCTGGAAATTGGAAGGAATACCATAGGGCTAGCCGTTTACGCTGTGGATAACGTAAGTGTGGGTATTGGAAGCTTCCTCTCCAATTTGACCTTCGATGCCGAGTATATTAACAGGAGACAGAAGGAAAGGAACTTTAAGACAAATACGAACATGAAAGAGGGTCTCCTAAGTGCTGTGAAGAACATTGGGGAAGGGGTGCTAAGCTTATCCAACATTGTGACGAAACCAATTGAGGGTGCCCAGAAGGAAGGAGTGGGTGGATTCTTCAAAGGGATAGGCAAAGGGGTAGCTGGATCGTTGGTCAAGCCGCTAGATAAAGTAGGCCAAGCCGTATCCGATGTTACGAGAGGTATAAAAGCTGAGGTGTCAAAACCGATTGGAGGACTTAAGTATAAAATTAAGAGACATAGGAAGCCAAGAATGTTATGGGGAGAATATGGAAAAATAAAAGAGTACAATCTGAATGAAGCTGAATTGAGGGAATGTCTAGGGTTGAAATTTTCAAAAAATATTATGAAATGCTTGACCATACATAAACAGGAGAATCACCCCCCTGCACATTATTCTCTGCTTCTATATCCGAAGGTTATTATTTATGCCAATTTGTATGCCAGCATGTTTGTTGGTAGTAAGAGTGGCGAATTTCTGACGGAGAAGAAGAACCTCGGAGGGGGCGACATCGTCATTTGGTCCCTCAGGATTGAGGACATCTCCGAAATAAGGGCCTCCAGCCACGGGGTGATAATCCGCACAGGGAACTCCAGCAATCTCGTGTACAAAATTCCCTGCAACAACGCGCTTTTGATAAATAAGATTTACCGCGAGCTGCACAGCTCCAGGAGCTCCATCAATTCGACCATCATCCTGGGGGACGTGCCCTCCTCGCCGCGCGTTTAGCGGTTTGGTTAGCGGTTTGTTTAGCAGTTTAATTAGCGTCTTGTGTGTCCCCTTCTACGTGTTGCATTCTGCGTGTCGCATTTTATGTGTCGCTGTTTATGTGTCGCATTATACGTGTCTCCGTTTGCGCTCCGCAGTTTTCGCTCCGCGGCGTAGGTCACTTTTTCCTTGCGCAGCAGAGCTCCGTGGGCCGATGATCTGGCCAAGCCTCCACTCCTGCATCTGCGCCGCCCACCAGCATCATTTTGCCATACCCACTTTTGGGTGAAACTTTTGAAAAGAAGCGGAAATGTGAGAACTGATAAGAGGAAAAAGAAAAGATTTTTTTGCCCTCGCGGAAGGGCCACGCGCCTACAAAATTTTCTCCATAGAGGGATAAAACTTAACGGGCACTCACGATAGGGAGACGTTAACACGGGACAAAAAATGGTTGACACTGAAGCGGAGGGAGAACCAATCGAACAAGAGGTGTAGAAAAAGCAGTTGCGTAGAAAATAGAAACGTTACATAAAAATTGTTGAGTGGAGTGAAAACAACCCGTGGGGAAAGCATCACTGGGGCGATCATCTCCTCGGGGATCAATTTGGCTCTTCTTTTTCTTTTCTCTTTTTTTTCTTTTCGCATTAACAAGGGGTATTCATCTTTTTCCGAGCACGGTTCAGTTCGTAATAAACAATTTGACCAGGTTGGTGAGTGAAGGAGGCTTTTATACTCTTTTTTGATACATTTTACTGATTCCTTAATGTCAAATTTTTTTTTTTTATTTGGCGCATCCTTCCGTGTGAGCCCCATCTTGTGGTCGCCCTTTTGACGACGCGATAAAAGGGGCGTTTCCTGCCACTGAACCGTGGGAAGGTGGGTAAAGCTAGATATCACTTGCGTGTGCGGTCATACACTGGCTTTATCTGATCGTCGCATTGGTTAACACGGTAAAATTACCAGCCTTACCATCCCCGAGGGGTAGCAGGATAGGTGGAGTAGTGGAAGGAGTGACAAACCCGTTAGGGTTGAATCCCAGAGCACATGCCCTCCTAGATGCGCGTCACAGATGAGGGTACACAGAACGTAGGCATAATTTTTTAGGCTCCCTCATGAGCAGCCCCTCCACAGCGCTTTCTTTTTTTTTTTCTTTCTTTTGACATCACCTGGCTGCTCACCAGATGGATATGCCCAGAGGGCACAAGCCAAGAGTGCGGGATGGAAAAAGCCAAAGGAGCAATTTGAGAGACATTGAAGAAGCGAAGAAAATACGGAACCAACAGAATGAAGTAAAATTCAAAAAGTTCTGCGGAAGCACTGATTTTGTATTAGACGTACCAAGCATTGACGAGGGAGTGAAGTTTCTAAAACATCAAGTAGACAATGAGATTTTAAATTTCAATTACACAACTATGATGTTAAATGAAAAGGTTGAGAGGCTAAATGATGTCGAGAGGAACATACACATCCCCATGGATCTGCCTTTCATGTTTTCTTTTAATATGCAAAATAATGATGATATAAGCAATTGGATAAAGGAACAAAATGAGATTGAAAATCGAAAGATTGCAAACATTGAAGGGACGCCTAGGTACATCAACCTAACTGATGACATGAAGCAAATTTCTTCGTCTGCTCCGATTGTCCATACGTTTGACAAAGACGATTTGGAGCTTCTCAATCGGGTTGCTCCGCATTACATTAGAAGGGTGAGAAATAGCCTACTGCAATGTGAAGAGAGGAAAAACAGGGATCTTCTGCAGGGAAAAAATTCCTCCATGGGAATGAACGCGCATCAGCAGGGTGGCAAGGGGTATGAGAGTGGCGCCCTGGAGAACAATGACGGCTCCTCCGAATTGATGTTGAAATATGGGAAAAGGAAAGTACCATACGATTGTTATTTTCCACATCCTCTAAAGAAAGGCACCAAAGTGAAGAAAATTTACCCCCTTTTGCCGCACATTGCTGTGTGGAATAATAAATATATACAAGGCATCATGGAGATAGGAAATTCTGGTGACTACATGAGGAGCAATGGTGGGGAGGACGCTAATAAATTGCTGAACAAGGGGGGGAATGCCACATCCAATAGTGATCCGAAGAAGCAAAGTCGCGGTATGCTCGGGTTACTCCATTTGGTAGAGAAGACCCGCGATAAGCATCTGTACGGGTTGTACAAGGCGCAGGACATGGGTTGCGACGAGTATATGCTAAATAAGTTTCAGCGCAGGGATGGTTCCATGCGGAGGCGGTCCAGCGGGGTAGGTCCGGCTAGGGGTAGTGCGGATAGAAGTCTTACGGATAGAGCTGCTAGCGATGGCCATGGTGCGGCTAAAGGTGGCCTGGCTACCGTCGGTACGCCTATCGGCGGTGCTGCTCTTGGTGGGAACGTACCGGACCAAGCGAGCGACACCCCGGCAGCGAAAAAAAAAATCAGCCTCAGCAAATTTCTCATAAAAAAGTACCTCTTTAAGTTAAAAATGAGAGAGAAGTTAAAAAGTAAACTGTCCAAGGGTGAAAAGGTGACCCCCCTTGTAAAGAACCAGCAGGAGGAAGAAGAGAAGATTGCAAAGTCAAAAAATGAAAGAGACGAATCTGCTGAATTGACACATCGGAGTAAGCGTGTGACGTTTAACCAAACAAATAAGTACAAATACGTGGGAAAAAAAGAAGAGCTAGGGGAAAATAGCGAGGGAGACAATACGGTCACGCAGAATGTGAGCCATTCGCAAAGTACCCCTCCTGATGATAACCTAGAGTGCTTCAAATATGTTCGGGATTATAAATCGCCATCTTTTGCGATGAATCCAGACGACCCTCTATCGTACGTCATAGGGTTTAACAAGCACAACTTGGCTTTCATGTTCCCCACTATGTCTCGGAAAATTATTTTCTCCAAAACGGGGCAGCAGAAAAGGAAAAATTACATATTGGTGCGGCAGAAGTAGGCGCTGCTTTGTGTGCTGTTTGTTACCCGTGTGTACCTTCGCTCCATTACGGATGCTCTTTTTTTTTTTTGTTTGTGCACGTGAGGATATATATGTATATTTCTGTTCATTTGTGTGTGTGCTAGCCGATGCCGCTCGGCGATGTGTACCCTGTGCCTCCTGAATTTCCGCCATTGTTTGGTGAGAGATATTCTAATGTGCCATTCTTGTACCCGTTTTACCATCTTATGTGAAGTCAAAATTTAAATAGTGGCATCTCCTTGGTGGGGTAGGGGGAGAAATTCCTATACTGTGACAGTGGGGTTATTTGAATCATACGACACTGCATGGGGGTCTATACGTGAATCCCCCTCAACTCCCCTCCAGCTTCTGCCAATTCCTGTGCACACATACGCAGCCCCGATCGCCCCCGACAGGTCAGAAGAAAAAATCGTGCATGTGCCTCCACTCGAAGTTGTTTCTCTGCCGTAGGAGAGCCAACCCCTTCCCCAGGACCATATCAATCTGGTACTTATAAAGTGGGTACTGCAACAGCAGCTCATCATATTTCGTTTTCAAAAATTCGATGTGCTCATTCATATTTTCTATTTTGAAGGAGGCCAAAATATATGTCCCTGCCAATCCATTTGCACGTGATGACTGTTCCAAAAGTTCATTGACATGATCTCGCAAATCCTCTAATATGAACAGAACATCAAATATTTCGTTTATTGTTTTTTTTTTTTTTATGATATCTTCATCTTGCTCATATGGCTTTATCTTATCTTCTATGGAGTGTAGAATTCCTTCCCAAATGGAGACATTCAGAACAAGGTGTACTGAGTCGTTCCAGTTGCTCGTTAAAATGTGGTCATACAGATCATCCATTTGGTTGATTAATCTTGTTTTTTCAGTTTTCGTGTCGTACAGGGATGTAAAGTAACTTCGTTTACTTACCGGTGGGGTGGTCTTCATCATTCCATTGTTCTGTTGGACATGCGTGTGCAGGCAGCATTTTCTTGACGCGGGGACTGGGTCACTGGGATGGAAGCACAACTTCCGGATGTTCCGGAGGAAGGGGAACAGCGGAGGGAGCCTAGCCATGTGCCCTAAGCTTTCCCCTTGGTGTGTCCCGTATCCGAGTGTGTTCCTTATCTCTGTGGCTCCCTTAGCTCAGCAAAACCAAACGCCCTCTATAGAGGGGATAATCATTTGGGAAATAAAAATACCCTCCTTCCTTGCGCGGAATCAAAGAGTGGGGCGAAATAGTTCGGAGTGAAGACGACTTGAGGGAATTTGAAAAATGGCTCTACTGGGGGATTTCCTCTTCCGAATTAGAGATGACAAAAGAAAAAAGAAAATTAATCCCCCAGTTTAAGCAACAAAAAGAAAAAAAAAATTCCTTTCCCACGTGAAGTCATAAAAAAAAAGAAACAAGTTAAAATCTGCATGACAGGACGACGCCTAATGTAGCCTCTTTGGCCGAGCGCACCTGTTGGTCGACTCATTTGTACCAAACGTTTGCTGTTCCTCTGTAACGTGTGCGGGGTAAATCCGACTTTTCTTGTTATCCCATTTTGCCGCACTTGGTCACATTTTTTTGTTCCACGCGGAGGCCAAAGAATTAACCACTTCGTTTTATGACCAGGTGGTGACCCACGATTTGGAATTTTCACCTTCTGGGGGTGCAGAAAATAGCAAAGAGAAAAAGGACATCCCGTTCTGCCGCGAATAACGCATGTGTAGTATATATGCGTGTCAACTTAAAGTGGTGTCAGCAGAAGGGGGGGGGTAGAGGTAGAGGATGTTGAAAGCATGCACACATTCTCGATAGGAAATTAAATAAGCACATGTATTAAAAAAAAAAAAAAGAAAAAAAAAAAATATTTTTTGGAGTTTTCAGAATTGGGGAGTCTATTTTCCATTCGTGTAAATTGCGAAGTAGGGGGCTCGCAGTGCGGAAATGAAAGAGAAACCTAGTAAAGGGGGGGGACGATGGGGTGACGAAGTTCGAAGACTTGATGACGTAGCGGAGAAATTTTGCACAGCGAACAAAAAGCGTGATGGATGATAAAATGAAGTAGAAGTCGCGCCTTTTTCTCATCACAGTTGGGCATCTATGGGAAAACACATGTGTGTGTATGTACAAACAGGTGCACACGCTTGGCGTGCACTTAGCAACTTCCAGTTCCACGGGGAGGTTGTGTAGTGTACACGGTATCGGTCGCCAGGTTTGTGCCCCTTTTCCGGGGGGCCATATCCGCTTGTGGCTAGTCTCTTTCCCGTCTGCCCCAAACGTCATGTACTTTTCCGGAAACAGCATATGCTTTCCCGCAAACAGTATGTGCTTTCCCCCAAACAGCATGTGCTTTCCCGCAAACATCATGCGCGTGTATCGCCTCAGAAGTACAGCAGCAGCAGGACAATCAGGAGGATAAAGATCTTGGCCAGGAAGCCAAAGTAACCGCCGGCAATTTTAACAGTCATGTAGCCAATTTTATTATCCTTTCGGCAAATGCAAGTGAAGGAAGTCGTCTTGGGGATACTTCCGACGAGGCCAAAAATCTTAATCGTATTGTCTCCCTTGCTTTCCTGAAAATATTCTACATTCCCGATGTTTAGTTGAGCATCTAGATAGACCTTTTTGGAAGGCTCTAATTCAGGGGACTCTGGTTGATACACTTGAAAAAAGCACTCTGGTGTAATTTGTCCAGGACAACTCATTCCTATCAGGTGATTATATGAAGTATCCACAAGTTCTATGTTGCAGGTGATTTGTGCATTTTCCCCTAGTTCAGCCATGTCGACATTGTTTGTAAATTCGTAACTAGACTTATCCGAAGAAAAATTGCAACCATAAATGAGTTTTTTATTATACTGAGGTTTTAACGACACAGTATAGGCGGTGTCTTCGAATTCGCAGGAACACTCTGCGCTGATATCCTCAGATTTTACATACACGGGTGCTTTAAAGATGGCAAGCTTTTTGTGGTAGACAATTTTGTTGCTCTTATATAGAGAAAGGGCAGAAGCATCTTTTCCCCTTTTGAAACACTTATCGTCCACTTTTTCGCAGGCCAAGACAACCAATTCCCCCTCTTCAAGTTTTAATTCCAATTTATTCGATGTGAAGGAGTTTTTAGTCAACTGGTTAGGCAAGTAGGCATATGGATCCTTTGTTAAGTTGATGGAGGTAATTTTGTGAGGATACTTTAACACGTTGACTTGTACCAGAGCGACTCTTCCTTTCACATTTGATATCACATTTTCAGAGTTGTCGCAAATGCAGAAAAATTCCACATCCTTTGTGTTGAAAGGAGATATTGTGATGATTTTCTCTATGTATTCTGCGTGGGAATCATTTTCTTCCACTTCGTATTCAACCAAGCCCATGTTTTCAATTTTTTCCTCCGTCCTTTTTTCATAACTTGTGTACACTGTTTCGAAGCATTTTTCTGGTAACATTTTAAATTTAGATCCGGCGAGCTTCTTCGGGATGGTCAGCTTTATTTTGTCATAAATGAAGTAGGAATAGATGCTACAGACGAGGGATCTTTTCTCTGTCAACATGGGCTCTAAGTTGTGAACCCCTTTACTTGAGAAGTTACATTTGAACCCGAAAAATCCGGACACGTCCTTGTTCATCTGCTCTGTCGGGACGTACGTGACCTCTTCTTTGGTCATCTGTATGTGAGTTATAGCTTGCAGCAGGGACAGCACAAGCAGCAGGTTCCTTAACTGGCGCTTCAACATTGTTGCAGAGGTAGAGTGGTGGACGATGGCGGTGGAGCGATGAGGGTGACGCGGTGGAGGTGGTACGATGGAGATGACTCGACGAAGTGATGCAGTTGGTGCCGCGGGGATGGTTTTAATTGATGGGCCCAACAGTCTACTGGTGTGGAGTCACGCTGGCGGGATTAATCTGCGTGCCCCGTTTTTGGCGTGCGCGCTCAAACACGGAAGTGTTCCCTCTGTTGGTACAATCTATATGAGGGGGGAAGAGAAGGCGGAGCCCCTTAAAAGTGTGGTCATGTGTATGGTACATTTATTACAATTGCGTGTGCTGTAGAAGTGGAATCAAGTTCGCCCAAATGCAAATACACACATCGAAAACGTTATTTTCACGTTATTTGTTGAAGAAGCGAAGGCATGAAAGGGTTACGTACACACCCGCAATGTATGGAAAGTAGGGATGGGCGTAATTTAAAAAAAAAAAAAAAGAAAAAAATTTAAATGAAAAAAAAAGACGCCCCTTTGTGAATTTTCACATGAGCAATATGGATTGTGGGAGAGGTTCGCACGTGAGAGTTGGCGTACTGCACATGCTCGCGTTTATTCAAAATTTTGTCATTCGTCATTTAGTCATTGATCATTTAGCCATTCGTCATTTCTTCTTTTCCCTATTGGTGAGGAAAAGTCACTTTTGGAAATTTGCTCCTAGTTGGGAAGAGGCGGACGTTATGTGTGCCCATGCCAATATAGCTCTGTCTTATAGTATCATCACTAATTTTTTCCTGTTTTTACACAGTAAGCGCTTTCTAACATTGCTGTACGGATTGTATGTCTGGACATGTCCGCTTTTTTTTTTTTTTTTTTTTTTTCAATCCATTTTTACCGCATTTTTACCGCGCTTACATGTATGTGCAATTGCTTTACCATGCTATGAATATATTCGAAGTTTTTTTTTTTTTTCTGAAGAAAACTGGATCTACAGCATCGAAAAGGAAGGTGGAGGGTCCCCCTCGCGCGTGTGTATATGTATGCCCGCATGTATGTATGTGCGCCTGTATGTATGTACGCCTGTATGTATGTACGCCTGTATGTATGTACGCCTGTATGTATGTACGCCTGTATGTATGTACGCCTGTATTTATGTACGCCTGTATGTCTGTGTGTGGGGGTATGTCCCTTTTTCGGCGTAGAATCGTCACAGCAAGTGTTACTTGCGCCATTTGTACCTTTCGCTTTGGGATGTGTAGAGGGAATTCCTCATTGGGCATGGCGTTTCTTCTGCGTGGAAGCACCTTGTGCAAAAACCTACCCTCCCTGTTGACGCGTACCCTGCACGGAACGGTTGCACACTTGAGGGTTCGCCCATTTTGAAGTGAGTAAAATTTGCAGACAGTTCAAAGGAACCAGTGTAAAATATGAGGCATAGACACAAAGCGAAAAAGTCTCTCTTCTGAGCTTAGCCGATGAATTGGAGTTCTTTACCCCAATATGTCTTTTTTTTTTTTTTATTATCTTTTAGCCATATTTTGAGGAGCAATTTTTAGCTATGCCGATTATGGGTGAAGAATAGGCACGGACGATGAACCTGGGATGGAGGGGGGCATCGTTCTTACGAAAAATGACGATGAATGCTCCTATGATATGTTCCTATCGGGGGATGGGTTCAATTTTTTTTTTCTTTTTTTTTTTATTTTTTTGATTTTATCTTTTCTTTCAATTCGTGGTTGTTCCTTACAGGAGAGGCGCACCATCTGTGTTCACTCTGCCCAAACATGGGGTTTGGTTGACTCTCCATGGGGAGGAAGAAAAATCGGTGCGGCGTTATAAGCGTGTGGGGCGCATGGTATGGAGCCAAAAATTCGCTGCTACGTTATAGGCTAATGGGGCGCATGGTATGGAGCCAAAAATTCGCTGCTACGTTATAGGCTAATGGGGCGCATGGTATGGAGCCAAAAATTCGCTGCTACGTTATAGGCTAATGGGGCGCATGGTATGGAGCCAAAAATTCGCTGCTACGTTATAGGCTAATGGGGCGCATGGCAGCGGGGCTAAATTTCGGCATTGCGTTGTTCGTGTGTCTACAGACACCTGTGCACATGCGCGCGAGTGCATATTCCGGGATTGAAGCTTTTTCATGCGGAGCGATGCATTTTGCGGGGAAGCATATTTGCTCTGATGATCACGTGATTTTGGAGGTAACTCATGTACCTATTTGTTTCGGTGCACAGTGACGCCATTTCGCAGGGCCAATGTGGCGTGATGCCTATCACGCGTAAAGAAGAGCGATGAGGAGAAGCATCAAGGTGAGGCTGAGGAAAGTCCATCCGGAAGAAGAGGCAATCCTGAGTTCCATAATTCCAGTCTTTCCATTATGCTCACAAACGCATCTCACAACAGAATATTTTTGTGGTCTGGTTGGCAATCCGATTAGATACGATCCCTCTTGTGCATTGCTGTAGAACTCGACATCGAGGGTTCCCAAAACATCGGTTAACAAGAAGGGGTGATAAGACTTCACCCCGTTGACGTCTTTTTCATGTAAAACGTGTCTAAAACAGTAGGTAGGGGTTAATTTATAGGGGCACTTAATACCTGCAGAAATTTTCTTCTTGCTGGATCCGATATGTACAGAACAAATTTTTTCATTTGATTTAATATCTGCTAAGACAAACCCATCTTGATAATCTCCCTTCCCTGCCGATTTGGTGAAATCACACCCATCTATACTTTCTGTTTTCTGCAACTTCATAATAATTTCTACATTTGGTTTTGCTGTTTCGCTAACTGTAATCACACAGTTTTCTGTAGATAAAAACACGGCAGGAAATCTGAGATTTAGAAGGCGATCTTGTAGAATGCTATACTTGAGGTTAATAAGATTTTCGTCTTGCGTCATTTTCACTTTTTGAGTGGGCTTAAACTTAAAATGAATAATATCATTTTCCTTGACTTTAATTATTCTTTTATTCCCATCTTGCTCTATGTCTGTCTGATGTAACTCATCAGAATCGGTAAAATCGATTCCCCTGGGTTTCTTGTTTTTTTTGTTCAAGACAATTTTTACTAGTCCTACTTTTCCTTGTTCTATTTTACCAGGTGCCTCACCTTTCTTCGTTTTCCTGTTGTCGCATCTACAATATATTGTTTTGTTGTGCTTATAATACCCTGGGATGATCAGCATCTTTAATACAAAATCTTTAAATGTTTTGTTTATGGACAATGTTTGATCTAATTCTAGGAGTTGCATATCTTTTTCATTTGCTTCTGCATCATATGGAGAGTATAGATGTTTGGTAAAACAGGTAGCTGGCACATCTTCCAATTCGGTGTAGTCTCCAGCTTTTTTTTTTGGACACACCATTGCTACGTAGTCTGTGAAACCTGGGTTATGTACGCTGCACCAAACTTCTTCATCTTGTTCATTTGGTCCTTTCAACACGGGCTTGATGCTACTATGTGGATTGAACGCGAAATCGCATACATGCTCAGTTGGAAGTATTACATTGTTTAGACATTCCTTCAGTAGGAATCCATAGGTCGCTGTGGCAAGAACTAGCGTCTTCATCTTGGGGTGCACTTCCCGTTTAGTGGTCTTATATATAGGTAATCACGTAGAGGTCGCGTTGACCGTTTGTACGTGTGGAGCCTTTCTATGTGTGGAGTCTTTCTATGTGTTGAGCCCTTCTATCTGTGGAGTATTTCTATGTGTGGACCCTTTGTATACTTGTGCGGTGTCATCTCTGCCTTCGACGCACGGATTGTATGTTCCTTTGCTTCGATTAGCCACTTTTCCGCGTTTGGTTTATCCTGCCTGGTTTACGGGTTTATAATTCTTCCAACTTGGGCGGTGCTTCCTCCTTCTTTGAAGCGTTTTTGACTCCTTTTGCTAATTTGGCACGCCTTCTCCAGCGCACGCGAAAATGTAGGAAGCCCGTTATGTGTGCACGGGGACCCAATTCGATTATCTCTGAATTCGTAGCAGTAGGGTGTGTCACCGCTAGTGCAATTTGTTCCCCTTCTTTTTATATGCCGTTGTGCAAAATGGAGTATTTTTAATTTTTTTTTTCTGTCCTGCCATTTTCGCGGTGATATAAGTGTACACGTGTGTACATGATTTTTTTTTTTCCATCTGTTCAGGGTGTGCAAGCTGCACTGATCAAACGGTTATGATCAGATACAAATAAACATATATATATATGTATGCATATGTGTGTATTTTTCTCTTTTTTTTTCCTGTGCCCTTGACTCACTCTGACGCTGTAGGAGGTGGCTGAGTGCCGGGGATCCCCTGTGATGTTGCATTCGGCGCGGAACATGTGCGAGGTTGACACCTTTGGGAAAGAAGAACATCCCCTTTTGGCGAGGATGCGGTTCCCTTTTCCAAATGTACATACATGCAAGCACACACATTTTGTGAAATGATCTTTACGGTGAGGTGTGCCCTCCAGATTTCTTCACTCGGAAATTTTGATCTTGTGGGCCATTTTCCCCCATCTACACAAGTACTCAAATAGGAGGTCCTTCCCAACTGAAAGAAGCGCCCTCATTAGTGACGAATTTTTCCACTTGGGAATCACCATAAAAGGTACAACATACCATTCGCATAGGTGTGTGTAGTGGGGAAGTGTGCTTTATGCTTTTTCAAATGCGTCCCTCTTTTGCCTCACGGGGAGATGTCGACAAGAGGGCTCTAGGCTATAGTGATGGGACCTTTTCACACTTGCGCAAAAATGGTACTACCTAATTGGAGAGTTTACCAAATGGTGGAGCTGCGATGACGGGTGGGGCGGACGGAAAGAGGGAACAACGGTGATATCGGTTTGTTCCTTTAGCACATAACATCTCCCATTAAGGTGTCGGCGGATTTCTCGCATAACGACGGAATGAATGGTCTCGCCAAAACGGTTCCTTTACGGGTGTACCTATCCCTTTTTTGTGGTTTTTTGGCGTTTTGCCTTTCTACCTTTTTGCCTCCTTGCTTCTTGGCCAATGGGAACCTCCCTTAAAATTTCTTAGTGCGGAAGGAGCTCCTGTTCAAATTGGATCGCTGATCAAATGGGGAAAGAATGGAAACCGCTCCCAGATATTCGAATGGACAACGGTTTATGCGTAAGTTCATCTTTTTTAAATCACCATGATGTTTTTTTTTCCCCCTTTTTTTCTTTTTTTTTCCTATTTAATAGTGTCTATTTCTTGTTCCCTTTAAAAGAGGGCAATTTAACCCCCCTATAGACTTCCCCCAGTTTTTCGGTTAAAAATGAGTTTCCCTTTTTTTGTCACATGTTGGTGGTGTGGGAGTAATATGACGATCATTTGTTTTTTTTTTTTTTTTTTTGCGTCAACTTTTAAAAGGAAGGATTAATTCTCATCGCGGGTGAGTATATGCTTCCACACTCCTTCCGTACAGATATATATCCTCTTCACGCTGGCACATTTTTACGCGAATTGTTTTTATACGTGTGGCATGTACACGGCAACTCCAGTGGACGGGGCGACGCACAGCATCAGTATCGTTGACTAACAAATAATTGGGAAGGAATACTACAGGTGAGCAAAAATATAGCCAGGTAGTGTGAAAAAAAAAAAAAAAAAAAAAAACAGGGAGGTGCGGAGAAAAAACAAAGTGGTGCAGCGCAATTGCGAAGACGTGGGAACAATGACGAATGGAATGGAGATAAAAATAAGGAAATGCAAAAGTCGCAATGTGAACCAAAAATTAAGGAATAAAAAATGAAATTAGCCAATTGGGAAATAATCACCCATTTTCAAACATCAAGCGAACTGCACAGATAAATCGATAAATAAACGGAAGACTCGCGGCACAATATTGCGCATGACATGGTACATATTTACTTACCCCACTCTCAGCCGCTTCACAAGAAAAAAAAAAAAAAAAGGGTAAGGTGAACATACATTGAGGCACGGCACATACACGTGACAAGCATGTGTGTTTGGGATGAGTATGCACAAAGAGAAATAGCCCTGTGAGAGTGAACAAACGATTGTTAAGAATCTACGAGACGTTTTTTACATACAACTGGAAAAAAGCGAGACATAAACTTTTGGCGGCCTCTTTTTGTGCGCGAGGAGACATACGGCTCATTGGGGTAAAGGGAACGTTTGCGCGAGAGGTGAGCCTATATTGACTACGCCAAAATAGACTGCACCAAATAGACTGCACCAAGTAGACTGCACCAAGTAGACTGCACCAAGTAGACTACGCCAAATAGACTGCACCAAGTAGACTACGCCAAATAGACTGCACCAAATAGACTACGCCAAATAGACTGCACCAAATAGACTACGCCAAATAGACTGCACCAAAGCGTCACGCAACTCCAAAGAATGAATAGAAGTGCGGCAGTCATGTTCGAGGAGAATGAAAAGAAAAAGAGGAAGCTCTTTGAGGATGCGCCAAACTACGACGCCAACTTCTTATCCAATTATGTGAACGAGTTTAGCATAAATCACGTTGGCTTCGCCGGGGTGGGCGGCAACGAAATTAGGAGCAACGATATATGCACCGGTCAGGTGGCCGCGAATCAAGAGTGCGGCGGCGCGATATGTGCAAACCATCTGGGGGCGACCCACCTAGGTGTGAATCAAAACTCATTTGTAGCACAGGCGGAAATGGGTAAGGATCATCCCTTCCCCAACGTGCCCAACAGCAGCAACAGCGTCCACTTCAACAAAAATGTGCTAATCAACAGCATCGATGTGCTTTTAAATTTTATAAATTACAGCTGCCTTAATGAAAAGATAAAGCATGAAGTTCTTTACGACAATTTGTTGAATTTGCGTTTTCATATCATCAGTTTAAATGGCGAAAAATTCAATCAGAAAAAGATAACTGAATATTTTTTTAAAATGTAAGACACATGGAAAGGGCGTGGGGTGAGGCATAGTCAGGTGCTTCGCCCCCTGCATTCCTCGTGTGCGTTCCCTCCTGCGCAAAAATTAACTCCTTCATCAATGGCATAAAAGCGGCGAGCTGGGTTAGCTCGGCTAGCTCGGCGAAGTGGTCGAAATTATCCGAGTGATCCGCATGCTTCGAATAAGCAAAATGCGTCAGCTTTGCCAGCTGTCCCTAAATTTTGAATGTCCCCATTTATCCCCCCCACTTTGAACAATTCTGTTTACAATTTTGTTAATTATTTTTTTTTATTCTTTTTTTTTTCCTTTTTCGTTCTTCTTTTCGTTTTCCTTTTCCCCTTTTGCTCCCCTTACTTTTTAATTGCGCTGCAAAATTAACACAAATTTAGCTTCGTTATTATGTAAACCCTAATTGTTTGATCCAACGACGCGAAGGCGCAGAGGCCCAACTTGTTCATATTCCAGTCGAATGAAATTATGGGTTGAGTGGACACTTTGAGGAAATTTAATTTTTCCAACTCCCCTACAACGCCCCTTTTGCACCCCTTGGTTTCGTCAAAGATGTAATTTTTCTCAGGGTTCGTATATTTATAGAGAACCAGCTACGGAGGGGTAAGGGGGGGTGCACACGTGTTGCGTGAAGAGGTACATGTTTGTGCACACGCCTGTTTACTGCCTGTTTACATGGGCGCTCGCGTGAATATATGATCACTGGAGGTATTGTGTGCCCTCTCAGCAATGCCCATTCTCGTGGCGCTTTCCCGTTTTCCTTTGACCAAATTTTATCCGCTCATTCACGGCATCCTCCCTCTTTTAACATTTCCGTCACCTCCCAAGGAAGCAAAAATGTCCCGATTCTGTGGCAAAAAGGGGGTTCCCCAACATGTTCCTTTAAAGGGAAAAGAAATATGTACGATTTAGTTTTGCACAGGGGGGGTTTTACTATGATGTGCTGGGTTTAAGGGGGTCGCTCGTTCGTTAATTTGACTCAGATGGAAGGGAGGATTGACTGTTCCTTTGACTCATCTATTGGGGACACATCTGATGGCATGTATACGTGCTGCTACATTTCAGATGTCGCCATACTTTTTACGCGACAAAACATACCTGAAACAATCTGGTCCTTGCTGTAGGCATATCCCAAATCTTCGCTGTACACATCCAGGTTGAAGATGTAAATATTTCCTTCCAAGGTGGAGGAAATTAACTTGTTCTTTTTCGTGTCTTTCCTGTCGTAGGTCACTGCGCAGACGCCATTATTGACGTTGACCTGGCCGAGAAGGGAGGAGAAGCAAAAAAAAAAAAAAAATTGGCTATACTAGGTAATGGGGGGGAGTAACTACATCGCATGAGCAAACACATACACTAAACATGTGGTGCGATAAACTGTTTCAAAAAACAGGAGAACACATGCAGAGGTAAGATACACCGGTTTATTTACATATATATATATACATATGTCTGCGTGTGCGTGACCAGGGCGGAAAAAAGTGCTCGCCCCTCTGTTGCGCACTTCATGTTCTACTGTCATCATTTTTAAGTCGAAAAATTTGATGTCCCCATTGTCATATCCTGCACATAAATTCAGGTTTTCTTCGCCTCCCCCAAAGGGATCGTTTACTTCTATGTAGTTGTTTCCTGTTGAAGGAGTGGAAAGGGGTAGAGGAGGGAGCATAAAATGAGAACCTTAGCCCCTTTGAGGAGGCACATTCCTATGCTAAGATAAGCCTATACCTTTACAGGAATTGATATGCCCTTCTTGGACGCACTTAGCGAATAGCTCTCACCTGTCGCGACACACCAACAGTCTGGGATGTAAGCCGAGTCCTTGGGTGGCTCTAAACTAACAACCTTGGAAGGGGAGGAATAATATATAGAGCGTTTTCACAAGTGATGGCGTAGCGTGGACGTGGGGGTAAGCATCACGCGATATGCTGCATGCGGTGTGCGACCATCCTAATGGAGCCATCAATAAAGAGCCAAAAAATGAAACGTGGCCCCTTTTTCTTCCTCAGATAGCTCACTTCATTATCCGTTCTTATGTCGAATATTTTGACAGATCCATCCCTACTCGCACTCACAACTAAATTATTGTTTTTGTAGTTTTTACACTCTACTTTGTTTATGAGTTTCGTGTGCTTGTGTATGGTGTAATACGGGGTGGACATGCGGTTAATATCGTACAGAAGTATTTTTCCGTCGAATGTACCTGGCGGAGATGAGTTATGTGAGGTGGTTGTGACACAGATGGGAAGGCACACCGAGGAGGAGAGGCGCGCATGGGAAGATGTATCCGTGTAGAGAAGGATGCATGGGAAGATGTATCCGTGTAGAGAAGCGCGCATGGGGAGGTGTACCCACGAGTGGACGTACCCATCGCACACTAGTCCAAACGTTTCCCGTAGCTCACTTCTTACCGCAGGCAATGGTGTATCCTCCGGAGTAGGAGAAAAAGGGGCTGATGGTCTTTACCCCTGTGTCCGTTTCGTGGTCAGAAATGCAGGTGAACTTCCCCTTGTTCAGATTATACACATTTATGTACCCCTTTTTATTTAGCTTTTCCCCGACACCGAGAATGTCGGACTTGCCGTGTACCCATTTCACATCGTAGACGGTGTCATCGAGGGGGTGGTTTATGTGCTCAATGATTTGGGGCTTATTTTGGGCGTTCATTGGGTGTGAGTGATGGTCTACGGGGTAGAGGTGTGGCGAGGGTGGGTTCCAAAAAGTTCGTCGTTTGCGCAGAAAGGCGATTCTTCTGCTTCTTTACCTTATCGTTTCGGCGTATATATACATGGGCATGTATGTGTGCATTTTTCTTTTTCCAATTTTTGGGGATAAACAAGTACGTGTTCACAAGAATGCGTGAGAGTTTTGTTTCCTTTTGAGGTTTTTTTTTTTCCTTTTTTGTTAAGCGCAGGGATGCCGTAATGGTGGGAGTTTCCATCCACCCCCTCTGTAAAAATGGCTGAATCGTTTTGTCCCTGTTAACATAGCCATTTCTACACGTGTCCATGTGTTTTTTTTTCTTTTTTTTTTGGTCAATATAAGTGCCATATACACATGTGATTTTGCCTTTATGGCACTTTTGCTACAGTGTGTTCACCCCGTCGGTTTTCTCTTTCGTGTTGATAAGCCGATTGAGCGGGGAAGATAAAAATGGGGTGGACAATGGTACGTATACGTGTACGTTGGAAGGGGGATGAAAAAAAAAGTTGTCATATTTAAGCTAATAGAGTGAAAATTCGGTTTTCTTTTTCTTTTTTTATTCCTCTATTGGATGCCTCCACATCACATTATGCTTGTTTAACTTGCCCATGACGAGAGACCCCCCCCCAAGTGGCGTACTCTGTGAAGGAGGAAATGCCTTTGGAACTGTCTGGCTTTGGCGTAGGGAAGGACACATTTAGATGTTCACACTTTTTATGACAGTAGAGGAAGGAAAAAAAAAAAAAAAGAAAAAAATGCTGCAAAACGAGATAGTGGAGATAATTTCCTGTTGAAGAAGGTGCAAATGGGGAAACTCCTCAACTTTGTTTAGCTGCTTTTTCTTTTTTTTAACACCTTTTTGCCGGCTGATGGGGTGCCTCTTCGAGTGTTGAAAAAAAAAAGGAAATCTTCACGCCTAAATTGACATGTCACAGTGTTTATATATACAAAGGGACAGGCAAAAAAAAAAAAAAAAAAAAAAAATTGACTTTACCCCCATGTGGGACTATTACATGTAGGAGTTAATTCCAAGGTCACCGTTTTAAATGTTTGCAAAATTTTAGTTACCCTTATTTTTATATCTATAGCATGTTAGCAACCCATTTTTCCTGTCTATAGGCGCTATTCGGGAGATTTTCCCGATGGTGGGGTTGTTGCTGGTGGAAATATATATCCCCGTTTGGCTGATCAGTTTTTTTTGTGCCCCTTTGGAATATCTTCGTCAGTTTCGGTGTGGAATCCGTTTTGCAATGGCGCTTTACATATGTAGTGACAAGAGAAGGGGCCCAAAATGTGTGCAGGTGGGGAATGTTTGTGAACATACGAGCAGGAATCCTGCAAGGAGACTATTTCGTCGAAAATACCCGGTCAATCTACGCTCATGTATGCAGTGATTTTAGCACTTCCCCTCCATACATGGAAAAAAAGCTTCTTTTGCGTTATCCCCCAATGGAGGACAAAATGGTATGTTCTTATTTTTGGTCATACTACTCCAGAAAAGTTCCATCCTACATAGCTGAGAAGCGCACGTACGCCTGCTTCACCTTTTACCAGTCTGTGCAACATATTAGTGAAAGGGGTATTTGTGTAACACGGGAAGGGGGGTTACATGTTTTACGCATCCTCTTTTCCTCCACCAGAATGGCATTACATGCGATGCTTCCAAGTGGCGTGCTTTCGCTTTAGCTGAGCGCCCAAGGGGAATACCCCTTTTTCTCCCGTCAACAGTGAAATAAATTAAATGGTTCTTCTTTTCTTTTTTTTTTTTTTTTTTTTTGCAACTTCTTTTGGAATTTCCACAAGTTGATAATAAATGGAGGGCGGGATTACGGGTTCGCATTTGCACAAAGGGGCAGTGACTTTTATCACCCTGAATTTCCCCCAATTCGTATATATATATCCTTCATGTGTGAGAAGAAAAAAAAAAAAAAAAAAAGAACTGCGCCTCGTTTGACGAATAAAGATCGAAGGGATGGCTAAGAAGTGCCGCATGACTGCTCAATCTGAAGAGAAAAAAAAAGAAAAGAAAAAGGCTACAATGTCAAATGAGTGAGAAAATGTGTAAAATATACGAAGGTGTAAAAAAAAGGAAACACGGCACGCTATGGCATCGCTGCGCGATTCAACACACCCCTTATGTTTGAGTTGTCCGCTGCGCAGTGGCAAGGCCATCCGCCCACGATGACCAAGGGGGTGGCATTTCAGCCGCTCGATTTCAGCCACTACATTTCAGCGGCTACATTTCAGCGGCTACATTTCAGGCAGTCGTTTTTTTCGCCCCAGCTTCGCTTTGCTCCACAAGCCTTATGGCTCGAATAAATGTCTTGAACGTCGCGGAGAAGCCATCGGTCGCGTCGTCAATCGCTGACATTTTGAGCAAGGGAAAAATGGAAAAAAAAAAAAGTTGCAGCAAATTCAACCCAGTGTTCACCTTCAACTACAAGAGGGAGAACGAAACGTGGTCTATGTATGTGACCTCCGTCACTGGACATTTAACGGAGCAGAAGTTTGACGACAAATACCGAAACTGGATCAACACAGACCCACAGGAGTTGTTCGACGCAAAAATTACTATCTACGTTGAAAATGACAAGAAGAAAATAGAAAATAATTTAAAAAAGTACTCCAAGTTTTGCAACTTGCTAATTTTATGGCTAGATTGTGACAGAGAAGGAGAGCATATCTGCTTTGAAGTGATAAACACCTGTTTCGTGATGAACCGACAGATAAGAATTAAGCGGGCCCAATTCTCAGCTGTGACAGAGAAAGACATCATTCATGCCATTAACAATTTGAAGTATCCCAATCGAAATTTAGCTTACAGTGTCGATGTACGCAGAGAAATTGATCTAAGGATGGGTTCTATTTTTACTAGGTTCCTCACCATCAGGTATGTCCATTTGATTAAGACAGGGACAAATATTATTAGTTATGGCCCCTGCCAGTTCCCCACCTTGGGATTTGTGGTAAACAGATATATGGACATAAAAAATTTTGTAAAGGAGTACTACTGGTCTATCAAGATGCAGTACTTTTACGAGGGGGGAGGCAAATCAGGTGATGAATCAGAAGGAGGGGGTACCTCAGTGAGGAGAAAAAAAAAATCACAGAAGAAAGAAAAGAAGAGGAAAAAGGAAAACACGAATCAGAATACCATCGTCGATTTTACCTGGTCCAGGTTAAGGTTGTATGATCATCTGGCTGTGGTCCTCATTTACGAAGAACTGCTAAAGAACCCTCTATGCAAGATAACAAATATATACGAAAACGAAGTGAAGAAGTACCGCCCCCTTCCGCTGAATACTCTCCAAATGACGAAATTGGTGTCGAGGCACTTTCATATATCCTCCAAGCAGTGCATGAATATCGCGGAGAAGTTGTACAATAGAGGGTTCATTAGCTATCCTAGAACAGAAACGAATTACTTCCCCAGCAGTATGAATTTACGAAGCATTGTATCCGAGCTGAAGAAAAATAAAGTTTTCGGATCCTATGCCAAGAAATTATCGGAAGGGAACAATTTTAAGGAGCCTAGAAAAGGGAAGCTAAATGATCAAGCACACCCACCTATACACCCCGTTAAAAATATGCACAAGACAGAAAAGGTAGAAGAGAAGGAATGGATCATTTATGAACTTATCTGTAGACACTTCTTAGCTGTATGTAGCGATGATGCAATTGGATTTAACAGTAAAGTGGTGGCCACCATTGGAAAGGAGGAATTCTTTTGTAAAGGATTAAAAATTATAAAAAAAAATTACCTAGAAATTTATATATACGAAAAATGGAATGATAAAATTATTCCACCATTTCAAGTGAACCAAGAGTTCCATCCCTACAGCTTGTTAGTAGAGGAAGGAATCACACAGCCTCCACAGTACCTCTCTGAATGTGACTTACTCTCCCTCATGGATAAATATGGAATAGGTACTGATGCGACTATGCATGAACATATAGAAAATATCCAGAAAAGGAATTACGTCTTTAAGGATAGGAAAAATTTGTTTGTTCCGACCAACTTGGGGATCGCTCTTGTGTTATCGTACAAGAAATTTAAGGACATCGGGGTGGACTTGACGGAACCCTCTCTTCGCGCAAAGATGGAAAAGGATATGACTCTTGTTGCCTCAGGCACCAAGGAGAAGGACGAAACAATACGCAACTACATAGACATAATGAAGTATATTTATCAGGAGATATACAATCGGATAGACCTTCTCGACGAGCAGATTAAGTACTACTTACATAGTGCCGCGCGAGTTGGGCTCTGCTAATATATATATATATTTTTATCCTCTCTTGGGGAACAACCTCGTATGTTGAGAAGTAGGCAACGGGGGTGGGAAGGGGCGCCTTTCATGCTTTTCTTTCCATTTTTTTGCTTTTTTTTTCGTTTTTTTCCACGTGGATGCTACTACTGTCCAGATGTACCTCGCCACGCTTTCTTCGTTTCTAAAAAGGGGAGAAAATTTATCCATCCACTGGGGTCATATACAATTTGCTTCTTTTTTTTTCCGTTTTAATAACCTACGATGAGCGTCGCTGCGGGATTATGTGCCTACATTTCACGCCTATCGACGTTACACGTTTAGGAAGTCTGGGTGTGCACACCTGACGAAGCATTTCCGCGTGCGATCATTGTGTGCTGTATCATTTTTTGCCTTAGGCGCCGCGCTGCCAACCTTTTCCGCATTCTTGGAGGCATCCTTCGCCCCCTTTCCATCAATTCTGTCGCGCCACGAGGCCCTATGCACAGTGCGCATTTGTAGAAACCCATGTAGGAGAAACATAACACGCTAGGACTTTCTTAGGAGAGGTTTCCACCGGGGGGGTAACCATACATGCATACACCGTTAGTGGTGAAGTCTTTTTTTTTATAACAATACAAAGCGAAGTCTAATGAAACGACATAAATCTTTTATGAAACAATAATTTAAAAAAAAAAAAAAAAAACACGTCAGTTTCAACGGTATCGTAACTTGCTATGAAGGGAGACATATGCAACATGTGAAGGTTGTTTTTTTAATTATGGGCTTGGAAACGTACATGCACGCAGGCGTAGGAAAGAAAAAAAGGTTAAAAAGGGGTTAAAAAGGCATTAAAAAGAGGTTAAAAGGGGATTATAAAAGGGTGTATATCTCTACAGAGATTTGCACGCGTCATATGAGGATGCATGCGGGGTATAAATTTCAAAACATATGCCAGTGTGTTAATTCGTTTAATTATCGCAAGCAGTGCATGGGGCGACAGTTTGGTAGGCGCATTTGTGCAACGTGCCATGTTGTGGGGACATCTTTTCGATTCGCCTCTTTTCCACGCGACGGACGCTTTCAAAATTTGCTTCACACTGGATGTGCGTCTCTGCAGTGGCTTACTCTTCACCATCACCACGCTTCTTCAGGCACTTCGCATTTACGGTACGACGACAGGTCTCTTGATAACAATGGGGAAGTAGTTATAAATGTAGGTAGTCCAGATTCCCATAAACAAACCGACAAACATAGCAATGACGAGGAAAGTGGAAATAGTTTCGATGTCTTTCTTCTTCTTAGCCTTTTTAAGCTCCTGAACGAAGACCAAAAAGGGTACTGTATTGAACCATCCATTGGTGAAGGCGAACATGGCCATACAAATGCACTGCTGGACAATGTTGGTAAAGATGGGGCGCTTTGAAGCAGCATTGATAACAAACCAAGGAATAAACAAAAGACGAAGGAAGTTAAGGATGAGTAACTTGTTAAGGGAAAAGGTGAACCATTTAAAAATTTTCATATGACTCAAATTTGGAGGGTATCGACTGACAAAATCGAAGACTTGAAACATTCCCACAATTAAGGTAACATGGTAATCTGAGATGTTGTGACTTTCTTGCCATTTTTTGTGTCCTACACCAGGAAATAATTGTAGGGAGAGCCAGTTTACTAAAAACATGGCTAAGATGGCTTTGTAACTATCTTTAATTAGTTCCCAGTAGGTTAGTCCTTCTTCCTTGTTTTTGCCCTTGTCCTTGCCCTTATATTCTTCCTCTTTGGACACTTCGCTAGGGGAGAGCTCCAAGTTGCACACACTAAATATGATAGCCAACACTAGACAAACTTCACAAATGATGTAGAGGTATAGCAACTTGGATTTATTTACTCCAAACTTCTTCTCGGCAGGTACAATCTGATCTAGTAGCAAATTTATTATAAATATAAACACTCCTGAGATACCAATTCCTGCTGACATGTACCCACTCATATTTTCTTTCATCGTTGTCCCAACACCGAATGCAATCGTTTGGGCCAGTCCTGCGTTTATCCCTATGACTATGAAAGCTATTAGGCAATAGGTGTCAAACTGCTCGAAGGTAAAAAATTGGTGAGCTATTTGAAACCCTGCACACAGGATGGCTAACCCTCCTAACGTGAACGGCAATAACATCTTAGGCACCTTGACGAAAAGGGCTATAATGGACGAAGAAACTAAACCGGTTATCTGAAATGTGTTGTATTTAAAATTTATATTTAAGCCCAAAGCTGTGTTCCATACATTTAATGAACTGAGACCAATCAGGATGAACGTTAGTGGAAAAAGCAACTGTTCCTTCTTCGTCAGCTTGGATCCATCTTTACCGTCTTTGGCTTCTCCGGCCTTCTTCTCAATGTCGATCATGGTTTTGGATGACTCTTTGCTTATGCTCATTTTGGAGAACGTTTTACAGAAGCGAGGATCACTTTCCTTTCTTCGCCTCTATGATGGGGTTGCGTGCCTTCTTCACGTTGCCTCGAAAAGAGGGAAGCACTCCGGTTATGCGTAGAAGGCTCCTTGCAATATGCAGAGTTCACCGCCTTGCGATTTAAAAAAAAATCTCAGCGGTAGAGCTCAAGGGAGAAAAAAAAATAAATAAAACACCAAGTGATACAAAACCTTGGCTTCTTCACGGTGCGCAGCGAAGTAGCAAAAAGACATTCGTCAAGGCTTATCACCCATATCTGTTCCAATCACAAACGGAGACGAATATGTATAATTATATACATATGAGGGAAGCTGGAAGGGAAGAAAAAAAAAGGAGAAAAAAAAGAAGAGAAAAAGAAGAAAAAAAAAAATGTTTATTAAAGCAGTACATTTGATGCCGCCATGTAAAAAACTGGTGGCAAAAAATCCTCCGCAGAAGATGCATATAAAACGTGCTACATATGTGTAGTAGATATACATGTAATTATTTTAACTTCGATGATTCGAGTCTCTTATTTTTATTTTTATTTCTATTTTTCACCGCGCAGTGTTTGCTATTATATCTGCTAACATGGAGTTGCGGAAGGCTCTCCCACTCTATACCCCAATAAAAAGTCGAAAGTTCCTTTTACACTACGCTCAGGGATAAGCATGCAGGGGCATTTATTCAAACATCATATATGTAGTAAAAATATATCACGTGTGCATATTGCCGTATGGTCATTTCATATGCGTGAGACATCGCGCAGGCGTACGTAGGCTGAATGTACTGATTCGCCTCAAGCGCACGCCGCTTGGACCCTGCTGAAATACTTATGCCGGAGAAGGGCGCCCCGCATATGCAGTCGGAAAAAATATTGCCAAAAAATAAATGAAAAAAAAAATATACGAAAAAATGTACGAAAAAAAAATAAATGCATAATATATAAGATTATATATATTTATGATGCACATGAGCATTCGTAGTGCCGAAAATTATAAACGTGTTTGATGGCCTCCCCCCCACTGCCTTAACGCAACAGCATGCGAGAGTTGACATTTTTCCAAAAGTTAGCTCCATGGAGTGATTTTTTTTTCGCCCTTTCGCACAAGAGCTAAAAAAAAATAGTTGGTAAATAGAGTCATGTTGTAATACAGAGTGAGGAGAAAAAAAAAGGGGGAAAGGAGTTTTATAGAAATTATTTAAGTTAAGGATATGAGAGAAAACCCAAAACAACGGCACGAAGATCGGGATGCGGTGTGTATATAAATAGCACCCCTATTTGCATATATGCAGGTGGTTCACGGCGCACGTAATACGTATAATTATACATGCATACATACAGATACATATATATCACGTATAGCCCTCGACATGAAGGAAAAATTTCGCCGATTTATCTGCTCCCATCTTTACCATTCTCACGTTCGCAGTTTTAAACAGTCCGAGTTGTAGGTTTTGTAAGCCGCACAAATTGAGGCGTCTTTTTCGCTACACTCTTTCTCCTGTCCGTAGATTTAACGAAAAAAAAGGTACCCGCCGCTTCCGAACTAATTAGCAGAATATCCCCGCTTTGTGGATGTTGTGCGTGTTGCATCAAGTTAGGAACCCGTGGTATGTTAAAAAGGATGTTGGGTTTTAAAATTAAAAAGTGAAAAAATCGCCTGTGTCATTGTGCATATTTATATATATACCTATGTATCCATATATGTATGTACATACGAATTCGGCAAAGGAATAGCGGGGGATTCAAGAAAAATGACGACGTGCGTAGGATACGTCGTTGAAGATAAAAAGGTAATTACTAATGGTGGAACACAGTGTGAAAAAAAATCTTTTAATGACACGAATGCGAGGAGACGCCTGCAGTGTTACGTGTGCATATGATTGCCTCGCGTTGCAGCGTAGTATATGAAGAAGATACCTTTCCAGCAGTTGGTGCCGAATTGTGTATATAATATATGTGGGGATAAGTGGCCATCAAAATTACAAAGTTTGTTTTTTTTTTTTTTTTCTCACCTTAAAGGTAAAAAAGGGGAACCTTGAAAAAGATGTATCTTGACGCGTGCTGCACTACGTGTTTAACATTTGACGCGGCCTACAAATTGTGTTCCAAAGGGGGAGAAAATTTTATGGAGAGGCAGGGAGGACGTGCGAGGCGTATTTCGTATGTTTTTGATACACAAATAAATGCATATAACATGCGCACATAATTTACATGTACACTCGTTTGGGGCATTTTGACCCAGGCCTAAGGGTTCCACTAACCTGGGTATAAAAAGCGACATAAACAGCACACACGCTTGTGTTTATGAATAGCTGCGAGGGGAAGGAAATGAGTTGTTCGTTGTGTGGAGGTAGCATGATGATCTACTGCCACTTCCCCCTTGCAGGGTTCCGATTGTGGAGAGAGTGATCTTTGCAGAATTGCTGATTGGCCATTTCGAATCTGCCGCTTGGCCCCATGACGCTGTTTCACGCCTTACGATCATCGGCAAAATTAGGGTCGAAATAAGGGGCATGAAAATAGCATTGAAGGGGTATAAGAAAACGGAAACGAATGGCGTCAAATATATAAAAAGAATTGATATAAAAAATAATATCGAGCCGATTGTTATGCATGTAGAGAAAATTATTTCCTCCTTGAGAATTATTTGTGTTTTGTCCTAAAAAAAAAAAAAAAAAAAGGGGGGGAAAGGTTTCATCGAAAGTTGCGTGTGGTCATCCGGCGCACCGTCTTAAAAGGGGATTCACTTGGCCTCGCCGCGCTTCGTCCGGTTCCTGCACACCGTGTGCGCCCGCGTGATACCTTAATTAAGGGGTAGAACATAGGAAACGAACAGGAGAACAGGGAGCATACCAAAAAAATGGCCTAACAGGGGGAGGAAAAGCATATTTTGGCATATGAGCACCTGTATGTACGTGTATATATGTATAGAAATATATCTTCTTGTATGTGCTGCCAAGGGGATAGAAATACATTCAGACAGGTGGTTGCGCTCCCCCACCCCCAAGACATACACACTCCCGCGTGCCTTCTCTCCTGTTGCACAAAAGGCTAAGCGTGCGTTTAGGTCCCTTACCGGTAGAAATATTATGAGGGAAAATAACAAGTACAGAAGGAGAAGAAAGAGAATTATGAAAATGTTTAACACAGAGAGGACGCACAGCGTTCTGTAGTTTTCGAAAAATTCGGAGTAGCTGCTTAGCAAGTAGTTCAGGTTTTGAATGTTCAGCACTTTCTGAGGGAGGGGAGAAGGCGACGTGGGAGAGGATATAAGCGCTGCCCAAATTGGGGAAGGCGCGTTCATATAGCTAGACACACACGTGCGCCAAGGATGAATATGCAGATATTGTAACGGAATGGCACAGCACGAAAAGAAAGCTGTGGAAAGGGTTAGGCAGGCGCAGCGTATGAAAAAGAAAAATAGATAACAACACGAAACCACGCTCAAGCACATCCACAACACACGGGGCTGCACAGACGGGACGACGCGCATAATGCACATTCAGAAAAGTTCATCTGGCGATGGAACGAAAATTATTTGGAACGATCAAATGAAGTGAGACGGAAGGCACGGAATGGCATTACAAGTAGCGTTTGTGCAGTGTGGCATGTGGGCTGTGCTATGGTGCATCTTTTTTTTTAGGGTTTAGGATTCATAATTTTCTTTCTCATTTTTTTTCTCATTTTTTTTTTTTATTTTCGCCCTCGCGAGGATTTCGCTGGAGCCTAACTTGTTTGATGTAGTAAGACGGATCCACCTTGATGAGTGATTCCCCCCTGTTCACGAAAACCTTTTCCTCGTACTTGAGCACATTCTTACTGGGGCAAATCGTTTCGGTGAGGACTCCATTTTCGGTGATGGTCTTCATTTTGGGGTTTCGAGCTGGTGGAAATTAAAGCGAGGGGGTTGCGACGGTTGCGATGGTTGCGGCGATTGCGACTATTGCGATGATTACGAAAAATCCGGCAGAGTGGCGCAGAATGGGACAAAGCGACGATTAAAAGTAAGGGTTTAAAGGAGGGAAAGCAAATGCTATTTATTATATCTCGCCCAGCTGGCAAATAAGCGGGTGATCTGACGTATACACATTCGTACAAAAAAATTCCATAATAAAATTGGAAGTTTGTTTTGTTTTGAAAGAGTGGCGTGAACGGAGTTGCACGAATGTGGTGGCACCAACGAAGAGGAAGAAAAACATAATGGAAACAGAGCTAAGCGCACATGCGCAGTGACAAGCGGGACGTGCATTAAAAGAAGCGTTTGATTGTGTGTCCCTTTTTCAGACTCGAACGGGGGAGTACCCTGAACGTTCGCGCACTTCACTATACATGTCCCAAAATGAACAAAATGGGATTTAAAAAATTTTAAACTTATAATTTCAAAAAATTCATATCTTTGGAGGAGGGCCTTAATTAGCACATTTGGTTTGCTCATCAAATGGTTTTTTTTCTCCTGAGCTCAGAGAAAAGGCGTCTGCCGTTCTGGTATATCGTGTGCTTTTTCAACCTTTGCCGGGATTTCGGCCTTGCTCGTTAGCTTTGCTCATGAGTCGGAGATTGTACAGATTAAGCACTATCATTTTTTTCATGTTACACCAATGAGATACATGTGCCGGGGTGCGGCTTGCTAGGCTCCCGGTGGTTCCAAAGGGAAGCGCACTTGCATGTGTGTTTGCAATTTTGTTCCTATTTGTATAAGCATTGCAGTACTCTTACTACTACAATAGCGTTCTTGTTCATTTCCATGCCCCTCAGGTTGCGTACGTTTTGGCGATTTTTCGTGATGCCACTCTCACGGCAGAATTACCAACAGCTCAATGTTTCAATTAAGCACTGAGGGGGACATCCTGTTTTTTGTATTTTTTTGTCGGATAAAATTGAGGCGTGTATTAATCCCCCCATGGGTACTGTGCCGTTTCATTCACCTCATTAAATTCCAATTGATAGTCATGCTGCACGTAAGCATATATGTATGCACGTGTGTATGCGGACACCCACGGCTTGTTTTCATTTCGCGAAAAGGAAAAAAGCACATTTTGAAAGAGCGGAAAAAAGTGGCAAAATGGAATGTACCTTTTAGCTGCGCGTAACTGTTTTTTTTTTTTTTCTTCTTCTTCCCCCCCCGTGATGGTTTCCCGTTTGGTAGTTAAACTATTTTTGACGTTTTCGATTTAGTGAAAAATGCTAACAACCTTCTGTGCGAATAAATAGTGACGGTGATAAATTTCGCGAAGATTTTATTGCAGAATTTCTTTTCCATTTTTGTGGAGAATATATTTTACGGAGGCTTTGCATTGTGAAGCGAGGCTCCACCCCCACCCCGCCTGGAGATCATCGCTCCCTAGTGACAACCCCCTTCTATGTAGGAGATGCCAATAAAAAAGGATGTTGAGAAAAATCAACATAGCGTCGTCCAATCGTTTTGCTAAGGGAGAAAATACCAGCCAAGCTAAGATCAAGGGAAATGACAAAGACGCCCAGGAGGAAGAACATTCCCTGTCCGATGAGGTGACTGGACCCGCGACGGATGAAGGGAGTGATGAGGATACTAATGAATCCAAGGCAGCTGAAGGAGGAAATTTTGGATTAAACGACTTTCTAACATATAAAGAGAACTCACAAGTTTTGAAAAAATTTTTTATATTTGTTTTATTAATTATTTTGGCGCCAATAATTTTAATAGTCCTGTACAAGTACGTCTTTACGTGGTGCTTCAAAATATCGAAGGACACCTCCCTTCTTATTAGCCTTTTTTTCGTAGTGATTTACATCATCTCGCTGACCTTGCTGTATGCCTACTTGGCGTTCAGTGAGAGGGAGCTGGCAGACCACGGGGTTTGCAACAGGCACCAGAGGAAGTGGAGGTAGCAGCATGGTGGAAAAAGGAGCAGAGGAACGCACCAAATAAGCATAACAACTCGGGGCTGATTTTTTTTTTTCACGTGTTATGTTGACCATTGTCTATGCCATTTTTACTTTATTTTTATCCTTTTGTTTTTTTGTTTGAAAATGTGAAAATTTTTACCTAATGGTAATTTTAAGAATTATTACCTATTGGTAATTTTTTTTTTTCTTTTTGTGTCTACCCTTTGCGTGGATTCATCAGAAGGGGCGTGTGCCCCATTTTAGCTCTCCTGTTTTACTCATTTGTGCACATGATGTAAGAAAAAGGCAGTGGCAGAATGCTAGAAAATATTTTAACAGTGCAGAGGAATGAACCACTAGATCATTCCTTTTTTTCGCTGTCTGACATGTATCATTTTTTTTTTTCTTTTTTTTTTTTACGTTACAAGCATTTTATTTAACTTAATAATTCAGTTAATTAAAAGACGCCTTTTTTGAATATGCTCATACGATGCGGTGTTTGTTTGTCTTGATCTGCGAGTGCGGGGATATGAACCTACCGCGTTACATTAGCTTTGGCAAAATGGCACACATAAGTGTGCCGCGCGTGGGCGAAGCGTGACGATAGGCCGCTACACCGTCATACTGCTTCACGGTTACCCCGCCACACCGCGGACCCCCTTGTTGCCAAATTACGCGAATGGTGAAGCGACCCCGTGTTGTGATGATGCCCCATCCGATCCGTTATCAAAACAATTATTTTTAAAAGGATTTAAAAATAGGAATACACTTACAAAGTATTCTTTTTTTTTTTTTTTTTTTAATCTTTAAATATGTTTTATATGGAAGTACCGAAAAGGGGGGGTGGGGGAAAAAAACAACAAAGGAAAAAGGAAATTAATGCTACTAATAATAAAAGAATTATTCTGTATCTTAAATAGGGAAATGATAAATGTTTAAAATGTGGTTTATGGGAAAAAAAAAATATGTAAATAGGTAAATATGCAGAACTGAATAATTTGAATTGTGAGTGTGTTTATGTAACAACCTGGTATTTTTTTTTTCTTTTTTTTTTTTTTTTTTTTTTTATATGTTAAATTGTAAACACAATATAATCACATTGATTTCTCGCAGCAAACGTGGCATGGCAACAATTTGTTTTGCCTTTCCTTGCATCTCTCTGGGCATACGCCTGATGTGCGTCTATGTGTATGTAGGCACATACATATATATAGGACATATACATATGTGAAACTCCATACATGCAATATATGAGCACACATATATGGGCGCATCTGTTTCACAAGCGCCCATATCATGCACATAACGCATACCACAGAGACGGGTTCCATTCCTACACTAGGAACGCGTCTTCGTTTATCTTTTTCACAGGCGTTGCAGTACTTGTCACTGAACATTTTGACTTTTAATCTGATATATATGGTTATCCTTTTTCCTCTTTTTTTTTTTTTTTTTTTTTTTGTTTTTTGCTCCTTGCTCCTTATTCTTAATTACAAATATGTAAATGAATTCTTATGTAGAAATGCATAGCACAGAAACAAGAACTTGCTAATAGTTTCTAAATTTTTTTTTTTTTTGGGGGGGGAGGGGGGAGAGGAAGACGAGCCCATATAACAGAAGCAGGATTGTAAGTATGTGTACACATGTGCGTATACCAATGTGTGGCTCTACGCATGCATCATATGTGCAAAAAAAACCGGCATGTGGATCCGCAGGCACAGTGGGAAAACATGCACATGGGGCTATATTTTTGTATAGGCACCTATATGCAATGGAATGATACACGTCTCCCCCTCTGTCGTCGTCTTCTTTTTCTTGTTCTTCTTCTCCTCCTCCTCTGTTTCTTTTTCCTCTCTATTCCTTCTCATTGTGGTTAAAAACCTGCAGCCCCGTGGTCTCTATCCAAGCATCCTTAAACACGTTTTCGTCATAGGTGAAGTTCAGTCTGGGGGATGGTCCGTGTCTGTATCCAACGGCCAAGCCATTCAAGATAGCTTTTGCCACATCAAGTTTTGAAGCATTGGGGTGTTTGTATATGCTTCCGGAAAATAAGCAGATTCTACACGTGTTCATTCTTACGTGTTTTATTTCTTCACGTTTGACCAAACCGTTGTAATCACATAGAGCCGTCATCAGATTTTCTGCCGTTTCATGAACCGCCTCGATAAATTCTTCTACCGAGCTGTAGTTCTTTCCTTTGGGTCCAACGACATATACCATGCCCATGTTTTTCTCTTTCTTATGTGGGAAGTTCTTTTTAAATGTCACGATGAAGACAGATCCCGTGGTGTAATCATCCCCTTCCTTTAAGCTGCTTCGGATTCTACAGAGGGCTAGTTTCACATCTGGGTATTTTTTGTCCAGGTTATCGTTTATTACGGATTTTATTTCGTCATCGGTTTTATCGCCATGCTCTTGTACAGCTTTGTTTAGGAGATCCTGTTGGGTGGTGATAGTGGTGATAGGGGTGATAGTGGTGTTGTTGTCGTTGTTGTTGTTGTTGTTGTTGTTGTTATTGTTGTTATTGTTGTTGTTATTGTTGTTGTTGTTGTTGTTGTTGTTATTGTTGTTGTTGTTGTTGTTGTTGTTGTTGTTGTTGTTGTTGTTGTTGTTGTTGTTGTTGTTGGCGGGATGCATTACATAGGGTGGGAAAACACCAACATGGTTTCCCAGCGGTGATGCTGGTACACATTGGAGGGCCTCTTGTAGGGCGCTCCTTTCACGCACTGGCCCCCCTCTCTTAAATCCGCCATTTTATCCCTGCTTACCTTGAACAAGTCCTCATATTTATCAACCTCCTGGTTTTGCGAAGACAATAGATCGGCAAAGGCTCCGTTGATACCATCACCCCCTACGTATAAGTTGCTATCTCCCGCATTGACAGAGCAAATATATTCATTAGGATTTTCATCAAAGATGGGGGTAAATCCATCAGTCTTCTCATGGAAGCTGACATAGCCTGGTGATATTCTGGAGCCTTTAAAATCTGGGTGCTTTTCCATATAAATTTTTAACCCGGGGGTGTACGAATAATTGGAGTTAAAGTAACTATACGAAGTTTCAATTTTGACAACAAAGGCTGCATTTTTTGACTGGAGGGACGACTGTAGTTGGACACATAATGGTAAAGCATCACCTAAACCACTGAGGATAATGTACTTGGTTCCTCCTGCTAGTAATTCCCTTGCTGTTCTCTCTAGAAATCTCCTCGTTCTTTTTACTGACACTAGTAAAACTTTCGAGTTTGGAAATTCTTTTTCATCAACGCTGTTTTGTTTTTGGTTATTTTTTTTTTCATTTTCCATTTTGACTGCGTTTCGCGTGTGTCTGTTTATACGTACGTGGACGTGTGTGTGTCTACTAATGGAGGTATGTATATGTGCCTATTTGTTTTGAGTCGGGCGCGAATTGGTCTAATTGGTTTAATTGGTTTAACTGGTCAAATTGGTCTAATTGGTTTAATTTGTTTAATTGATTTAATTTTTTTTTTTTTTTCGGTGTCGTGTCACGTTGACGTTACCTACGTCAGTTTTGTTTATTTGGTTATCTACCTACACGTTAGCATACATACGCGTTTTACTGCACCTTCTTTGGTGATGGCTATATTTTGTTTTGGGGGTTCTGCCAAAATGGGTAGTCAACTTGGTTGTGCTGCTCCTATTGCGATATCTGTAGTGGGTAAATGGGGGGTAAAAGAAATGGGCCATGAGGGGATGCAGAAGGAGGGGGTTCATCACAGGCGCGCGAAGGTATGTATGGGCACCCCTCACAAGCGGCATGTTTTACGCGTATAATTGCATATATGCCTATGTATGCACAAAGGATGATATCTATATATATGCGCGTATGTATATGTGCTGGGTGCCTGACGCAGGAAATGGGACTCATAAGTTGGCCAGTCCGGTTTTTCCCCGCATTGCCCTTTGGGCGATTGACCGCTTTGCCCTTTTTTGCTGCCTTACGGTATTATTCGGGTTTGCGTTCCTCCCTATGTATTGTTTTGTTGATACCAATATGTTCACTTTTTTCTCATTATTTTTTTCTTTTTGTTAAGGTAAAAGTTCTTAGTTGTTCGTTCGGAGATTTGCTGGTTTTCCGGATTGGATGTTAGCTGGAGTGATGTTTTTTTTTGGTTTATCCCGCTTAAATCGTTTATTCGCAATTATCTCATTGCTTGTTTTTTTTATTTATTTAATTTAATTTTTCCTTCTTAATCTTATTCTTCTTTTTTTTTTGTATTCCTTGGTTTTATTTTTTTTCTTTGTTTATTTATTTTATTTATCTTTTTTAATTATGGTTTCGTTTTCCTATTTCCTGGTATGTTTTTTTTTTTAAGTTTCGCTTAATTTTTTATAAAAAATTGTGGATTCTGTAAAGGGGTAAAAAGCTGAAGTAAAAAATAAGGGGTTTATTTTTTTTTTTTTTTTCCTTTTAGTACTTTTTTTTTTTACTTCTGTAGGCTAATATTTTTGTTAACATTTTACTTCTTATATTTTCTTTTAGTTTTTTTTTTTTTATGCTTATTTTTTGATAATTGTTTTGCAACTTTCTCTTACTTTTTCGTGGCTGGCGAAGGTTCGCGAATTGGGCTCACTGGTATCATACAATTATTATATGGGGGTGGGCGGGTTGAATGAAAAATCGCCGGTGAATGTGCTATGTCATGTAGGTATATATATATTATAAGTAGATATGCATAGGCGTTTATGTTTGTACACGTGCGCCGCCGGAGAAGGCAAGGTTTGCAGATGGCTTCCTGTTTTGGAGAACCGTTTCTGTCGTGCGTCAGTGAAGCGAAGCGGGAACCAAGCTGTCAGCGCATGTACGGATTGTTACATATATATATACGGATATTATATATGTATATATCATTATATATGTGTATTTCTTATGCGCGTATGCGCTTTTGTGCCGGGAAACACTTCACCGTGGCTATGCTACCCCACCTTTGCTTCTTTCCGCGAGCGGTTGCGCGGTTTTTTAATTTTGCTTTTACCGTGCGGTATATGTGATATATATATGTATATACATACATATATTTTAGATATGTACTCGAGTATGCCGCTTATCCGCGCATAACATATTTTTCCCCGTTGGTAAATAAAAAAAAATCGCGCCTTTGAATATCTTCTCCACTGAAGGAAATATTCCTTGCGGGTTATTTTCCACTGACAAAAACAGGAACACTAATTTTCTGGCCCTTTTTTAACGTCGTTTTCGGCCTGGTCTTCCCATCAATTCATTTAGGTTTATTTGCTGCAATTGTTTTTTTTTCCATCCGTGTACAGTGTCTAGTCCAGTCCAAGTGACCGTCGAATTTCCACTCTTCGCAAATAAATGGTATTTTCTTGTTTTCACAGTTCTGCCTTATGTTTTAAAGGAGTTCGCCTTCTTCACTTGTGGTATTTTAGCTTGTCATTATTTTGGATAGTTTTTCATGACTGCTATTTTGTTGGCTTTGTTTTTGTGTGATTTTGTTCCAATTCGCATCACTCGGTTTGATCAATTTATTTTCCTTTTTAATTTTTTATTTTCTTTGCCCCTGGAGTTCCGTAGAGTGCGTAATTAGCCACCCGACACACTCCATGACGCGGTCAACTGATGACAATGCATTGAAACATCCATCAGTCCACGAAAGAAAAGGGAAGATGAGCGAAGGGTGCCGTAGGGGTGTGTTCCTTCCTTGTACGTACATTTAAGTTTATCACACAATTTTCGACTTAACGGTGGAGCTATTTTTTCGCGCCCCCCTCCCCCCCCGCAGAGTATATGTTTGCCTAAGCCGTATGTACATCTGGTTGATGGGGGTAGGGAAAACTCAATTCTGCACGCGTATAAGTACCTGCGGAGCCAGCGTGTGCACACCCGTTCTGTTGAAGCGCATGATCCGTTTAATCAGCGGGTGTGGCAGTGAGGTGGGGTAATATTTATGTTGTTACTGCTTTTTTGGTCAAACATGGTTTTAAATGTGAAAGGTGTGTCCGAAAAAATAATTACATGAGCCAAGTTATGGAAAGGCCAGTATTTCTCTACCTATCCTATATACAGCAACAGACCCTGGGAGCGTTTTTGTAGAAAATTTGATAATCATCGCGTAGTCGTTCCTCAACTTGACCTTCGGCCTGGCCATTTGTATGGCTAGAGGCGAAAGTGCCCATCGGCATGAACCGTTTAAGACGTGTTCAGAGAATACGAAGTATTGAACAGAACACATGGGCGTCTCGGGGCGGTAATACCCACGATATTTTACGACTGAATGATTGGTTTTCTTTTTTATTATCACCCAGTGGGTGGAGACCTTTGCTAGGCGCATGTACCACTGTCTGAGCATCATGCGAGACGGACAAGGAAAAATTTCCCTATGGTGTCCTTTTCCTGATGCCGCTTCATCGCGCTGCAAGGCGGGTGAAACTAACGGGGCTTTAATTAATTTTTGATTTTTTTTTTTTTTTTCCCGTAACAAATATTGTATGCAATGAGGTATGGAACAGTATGATGAACTGCTCCTTCAGTTGTCCCCCCAGTTCCTATTGGCACATAACAAAGGGGAAAAAATCCAAGTGGAAAATACTTAACTTGTGTGTATTTATGCCGAGCACGTATATATGCCATGGACGTAGGAATATTTTTGATGGGTGAAGGACAAGAGCGCTGATGGGCTCTTTCAAGTTGACAAACGTGCCACCAACCAGGTGGAATTGGCATATCTTCTGTGCACTCCTTCCATTTTTGTGAAATGACCATGCACGGTATTCCATTTTGTAAAAACATTCACAGAGAGGTTAAAAAAAAAAAAAAAAGAGTAATAAAATGGTACCCGCGTGAAAATATCTTAACTGTGCCTTTGCTTTTTTTGGAACAAGTATGACGCAGAATGGGTAGAAGTTTCCCATTAGCTAACTGGTGCTATGGACATACGTTAAGAGAAAGGTCTACACGATCTGATGTCCCCTTTTTTTTCCCCCGACATGGGAGAGTGCAAAGAAAGGGAGCAAAACCAACAGACGTTGTAAAGTCATTTTATTTTTTTCAGTGAACACTTGAGCGGTATGGTAATTTTCACGATTTTCATCCATGCAGTTAACTCCAAATAGGGGGAAAGAAAATAATTTACCAGTTAGGTTCTTCCCAGAGGGGGAAATAACCGTGTACATACAGAAGGTTCATTTTTTCTTCCTTTTACCTCATTTGGACTATCTGCCTACGTTTTATATTTTCACAGGGCTTCCCAATACGTGTACCTATATATCTGTTGCAGTGGAAATGGGAGATTTCCTTGCTTATTATATTTAATTCTCACGCTCTTATTTTTGTTCCATTGGTTTGTCCTATATTTGTCAAAAATGAAGAAGAATACTTCTGTTGTCTTCTGTCTGACTGTAACTCTGTTTGGTATGATCTGAGGGTTCACTGGTTAACTATTTCGCCGCTCCTTAATAACCACTACTTAATTAAGTGTTTTTTTTTTTTTTTGCGTGAAACTGTATGTTCGTATCCACGGGAGTACACACCTTTTAATCGTTTCCTTTTGAAGGGGCCTGCGGCCTGGGGGCAGCGAAGACGCTTGTAGAAAATGAGGTAAAGGAGCACTTGTCGGATTTTCTCTTCTTAAACAATTCGCAGAAGGTGGGTCACAACCGGGTCCTGCTCGCGCTTGGGTCAACCACGTTTACTTACTCACTTTGGAGGAATTTTGCAGACCCCAGATTAATTTTTTCTTTTTTTTGCTTCCCAAGATCTTTATTTTACACAGTGCTCGTTTCATTGCACCTTTTTGTCCCTGCCTAACTTGTGCAGGCCTCTCTGCAAAACATTTTGTGCTTCCCTGCGTTTATTCTTCTTGTGTGCATGTGCTTACCCATTTGTGTATTCGGGATGTATTCGTGCCTTTTATACCCCTTCCCAATTGTCTTCCTTCCCCCTCCTTTCAGTTCTGTGACGGGAGAAGTATCATCCAGGCTCTTAACACGGTACGATTTTTTATGCCTTTTTTTTGAGGATGGCTATAAACAACGAGGAAGTCCGCTAGTGGGAGCGCTGCTCTCTCCACCATGTAACCATCATTTTTAATTCCCAATACGTGTCATTACCACAGCTGTCATGTCCTTCCCCACTTCTACAGGAGAACCTCCTCAACCTGAACAGTGTGTTAGATATCTGTGCATCAAAGAAGGAGTGCGATTTTGTCTCTTACTCACCAAAGAGGACTTTACGAAATTCCCTTTTTTATGAGGACGAGAATGAGCTGAACAATACGGGGGCTAACTGGGTTTGTTCCGGTATTACACCTTTACGTATCTGAGTGAGCATGGGGTGAATGCCGGAGGAGAGGAATATGTCCTTCTTGCAGGGACGTGGCTACTTCGTTGGGGTTATCTTCATTTGGTTACTCCTCTTCGATTTTCCTACTCCAATTTTGTGTTGAGTCCGTTGGCTATTTTTCTCCTTTCTGTTATATTTACGTGCTACGAAATTTTGCTACCATCTGGTTGATGCTTATTGGGATGGCTCAAACCATATCCCCTTTTCGAAGGAGAGAAATGGGTCCTCTCTCGCCCGAGGAAGTACTGGGTAAGAGGGGATTTTTTTTTTTCCAATCGATTGGTGGTAACTTGTGGGCGCCTTTATATGCCTCTATACAGGCAATTCTTCTTCTTCCTTCTTTTTTTTCATTCCGCTTTATTTTTCCCTTTCTAAATCGTCTTCTGTGCAGATTACCGCAATTAAGGAGGACCACATAAAAGGTTGAGGCAGTGCACGTTTGTAAATGAGGTCACCCTGATGATTACTTTTTTTTTTTTTTTTTCCTCCTTTTTTACGTTTTGTGCGTCCATTTGTTTTGTGTTTTCCACAGAACAAGTGAAGAATTTCAACCTTTCGTTGAACATGATGGGGGTACGTCTAACGTGAAAGGCGACGCAGAGGGGAAAGATGTCAAATGAGGGAAAATTGGGAAAAGTGCAAAAATTGAGAAAAGAGGGAATAGACAGAATAGACCATCTATTGGAAACACCAGAACACACGTCTGTTTTTTTCTGTGCACCTCGCCAGGAGTGTGACGACGAACACGTCTTGATGAGAATTAGCAAGGACGTCACGCCGAAGGAAGCGGCAGCCGAGTAAAATTAGCGCACCTGCAGAATTGATGAGTGCCGTCAAGCCAAAACTATTTGCTTCTGCATTTTTAATACGGACACGGGTCGGAGGGTTCACTTGGCGTGTTTCGACCTGATTGATCACGCCATCACCCTCTTTTGCCACACACGGGCCCAATTTTCCGTTTCCCCCCTTTCTGTGTCCTCCCCCGCAGGTGCAACAAAATCGCCGATTGTAAATTCATCGTATTTGTAATGCAGAAAAGCCGATTGCGAAGCCGGCTGAAAACGCGACAACACATAGTCCGTATTACTCGTATGTACGTGTAAGTGTCTCCCCGACATGTCTGCTTCTTTTTATCTTTCCGTTCCCTTCACAAAAGAATTATAACAGAAAGTTGGGAAGTGAGGAGACACAAGTTGATAGGGCAGTCCTTTGCTCAGGTAAAAAAAAAAAAAACTTGGTTATTTCTCGAAAGTTCAGATGTGACCCTCACCTGACTCACCTTCATACATGTGTACAATTTATTTTTTCCTGCACACGTTAGTGCCCCCTAAAAGCAGAAAAAACAAAATGGGATTCCTAATAGCTGGTAATTTGAGGAACTTGAGAGGCCTCTATCTTCCCATGTTGTAGGTGTAAAAGGGCAAGTACAAATGTTTTAGGAGCTTCATTTTTTTTTTTTTTTTTTTTTTTTCCAACGTTAAATAGGAAAAGATCACGAAGGAATGCCCCACTCGGGCAAAAAAAAGGAGCGCAAAAGGAAAGCAACAGTAATGATTTGAAAGAGAACGACGTGACTGCATCTAGGGATGTATTGCGATGTTGGCGTCTGTCTACAGTAACAATTTGTTTCGCACACCGAAGGATATTCCCTTTCCCCTTTTTTTCTTTCCCTTTTAAAGAGTCCCAAATTGGAGGCGACCGGAGGATCCATAACCCCCGACAGTAAGTTTTGCTAAATTGCGCCTTCCACAAAAAAGTGTTCATTATGCAGATTATTTCTTTATTCTTCATTTATACAGCCAATTGTGCGTATCACTTGAAATCCGTAGGCCACCACTACAATTTTAAGAAGGGGGAAATCGTGCATGCGCGTAGAATGTCCTCTTAAGATCGGGCATTCTGCACGATGGTTCATCTGTTCTTTCGCAACATAAATGAGCTAATTATTTTTGCTTGCCTAACGGGGCGGACCGCGTAACGCACACACTTGCATATGCTCAGGGGCATGTGCACTCACGAATGGAGGCTTCTTCGCATAGACTGAGTCAACACAAATGAAATGCACCATTTTGGATTGGGCTCTTGCTGTGTTATTTCCCTGTTCTTGGTTAATGCCTAGCAAGCGAAAAAGTTGGAAAAACGGGTCATCCTTGTGGGAAGCTTTAATTTTTCGCATTAAGCGTTGGCAGCGACCGACGAATTACCAAAGTGCCAGTATAATTGTACCGTTATGTTAGCATAAGTGATGACCCGCGATTAAACGTTGGTGTGCATAACTGCTATGCAGCTTCCGGTGCTATGGTGTCAACGCGAACTAGTAGTTTTGCGTCCTTTCCACGTTCTTGTGGGGGGAAGGGGGAAGAAAGTGGAGGGTGAATTTCCCTTTTTTCGGTCTTGGGAGAAGAGCCAAGGGACGGATTTTTAACTCGCAGGAGGTGGTGATGTCATCTCCTTTGCCTTGCTTATTCATATATGAATAGATTCATTTGTTTATTTGTTTTGTTTTCTTTTTTTTTTCCCCGTTACGATAACACAAAAGGAGAGTTAGGAAAGCCCCGTTTGTTCCTAAACACAGTGGTGCGAATAATTCCCATTTGCACCGCTTCCCAACCTTTGATAAGCCCCCTTTCGGAACTAGAGTTGTAGCGGTGGGTGCGCCATGAGGAACCGAACCAATTGTGCACACGCATTGGTAGCTTACGCCGAGGGGAAACGTTGCAAAGGAGCATGGCGAACGAATCTTTCCTAAAAATAGATATATTGCACTTATCCGGGGTGCATGGTTGTATTTACTGGCATATAACCCTTTTTGTGAAGCGAACAGAATGGGTGAGGCGAGAAGATTCAGTCACATTAATTATTCACTACCCCTTTGTGAAGGTTCAGCATAAAAATCGGTGCACTAGTCCCTCGCCCAGTCAACACCATTGGCCTAGACTTTCAGGTTAAGTTAGATTTGGCACATAGGCCTATTTTTTATATAGGTATGAATACGCAGTGTATAAGTTCTGCATGCATGTATGTATGTGCGCATCTGTTTATCCTTTCCTTTGCTAATTTTGTAAAACTCATCATAGTAAATGTTACGAATTGGTTATTGCACGAAATGGCCAATGCATTACATGGTGGTTACATGGTAGTAACTCACTCACGCCCCTTAATTATTCCTCTTCATAGGTGTCAAAAAAAAAGGACCTTAGAAAAATGCGCCTAATATATGTACCATAATAACACTGAAGAGAAAAGTTGTTCCGCCCCCAGAACGCCTTCTTTTAACGGGGCGAAAATAGGCACTCCGTGGAGGTCGTACTAAAAAGCGCGCCCAAAAAAAAGTACACCAGTGTTTATAAGCGACGCATGTATATGTTGTAAATACATAAACGATCACATACCATACAAAAATGTTTATTTATGTACTTCTCAGCAGCAGGATAGTTTTTTACAGGGAAAAATAAAATAAAATAAGTGACGAAGATATCTCTTATTTGGTCAAAGGTGAAGCAGTTGGAAAGTCCCATATATATACTCATATTCGTAACGTTACGTGCACAGGGGCGTAGTTTGACGTTGCCTTCCTGCCGGGGGCCTCTTAACATGATAGCACTAGATTGTCCACTAGTGCCTATATATTATGAATGAACAAATATGTATAAACAATGGCCATTGTTTGCATCTGTGGATAAATGTTTGTACGTGCTCTACGGAGCCGTTAAGTGATGTGATTATTATATGTTGTTACATATTATAGATATGTAGATAATAAATACCTCTTGTACAATCTTTCCCCGCTGAACAAAAAAAAAAAAAAAAAAAACTGCTGCGACGCCCCTCGAAGAGCAGCCGCATATTCCGTTCATTATAAAAAAACATACATTTTTAGCTTATGCATATTTTTCTCATATTTATATGTACAACGCATTTATAAATAACATATAACAATACATGTACTTGTTTATGGGATGTTCTTGTTTTTAAAATTATGAGAAGTATGGATGGTAGTTTTTATAACGAGCTTTTCACGTTTTTAATTGTTTTTTTTTCTTCTTATTTTTTTTCTTCTTTTTTTTCTTTTTCCCTTTTACATTTCTGTAATGAAACCTAAATTTTATTTGCATTCCTTGAAAGAGTTCACTTAGTAGGGATGAACATATATAAATAGTAAACATGCAAAGTTGCAATGAATTAAATTGCGAAATAGCCGAACAACAGAATGGCAGCATGACAGCATGGCAGTGGTACCTGAATAGTCAAATGTATATACCTCTACACGATGCAACATGTTGCTTTTCCTACATGGAATGTTGTACAGAGAGCCATATATATAACCAACTGATATATATATGAGCGTTTGCGCGTTTGTTCGTTTGTACGTTTTTGCGCCTTCACATATTTGCGCTTTCACGTTTTGGCGCTTTCACGTTTGACTTTAACACATATAATTTATGCGACCACATTCATATATACATTTGCATAGACTCTTCTTTGTTAAAAAAATTAGTGCAATTTTACGCGCAGAAGTTTTACGCATATTTTGTACGCATGGACGTGCGCGCGAACTGTGCTTCTACACCATTATGTACACAGATATGTATACATTCGTGTATACGCACAAAGAGATAGACATCAATTTGCATGTTGTTGGCATTCATTTTGTGTATATCTTTTTTACTTCCTCCACTTGCTACCAGAATTAAAACACGTTTTATTTATATAAGGAGCAAAATTATTTCCCCCTGATGTTAAAAAAAAAAAACACCCGCCAGAAATTGCTTTCCCCTCATAAATTTTATAAAACATCTCTGTGTAGTGTGAGGAGCGACGTGATTTTTTTTTTTTGCCCCCTTCCTCATTGCGTTTTTTGCGATTCATTTTTCGCGGTTCGTTTTTCGCGGTTCGTTTTTCATGGTTCGTTTTTCATGGTTCGTTTTTCGTGGTTCGTTTTTCGTGGTTCGTTTTTCGTGGTTCGTTTTTCGTGGTTCGTTTATGCAGCTCGTTTTTTGCAGATCGCTTCATCTTGACCATTTCTCTCATCATCCCCCCCTTCATATACACGCAACTCATTTAAGAGTCATTTACACTCCGCGCGAGTTTTATAACCACTGCCCCTTTGCCCCTTGCATCATGTGTACGTGCCTAAACATGATTGCACAGGGAATGCACGGGCGTAACGAAGAATCACCTTTTTGGTTTGAGCAGCGCGTGCGCGAAAATTTCCATCACACGTGTGAGCCTCTACGTACATAAACACGCGTGCATAATATACCTATGTGTATACGTACGGGCATGCAAATCTGCCGCCCGTCACTGTGAAACAATGTAACTGAGTAAACAGCGCGTCGCGAAGGGTACTCCCAGTCAACGCACCCCGTAGAGCGTGCACGCCCGTGTACATATATGTACATGTGTCATACTTACGTACACATATATGTGTTCTTGTATGTACATACATTAAGTCGTGTACACATGCACATACGCACATGTTCAGCAGCCGCAAGTACGAGCGCCTTTGCACGCCCGATATAAGAATAGGCATTTCATGCTTGCAAAATTTTTAACGTGACCCCATGTCATGAGATTTCCATATTTTCCGTGGTCCCCATTTTTCTTTACCCATTCCATTTTTTGCTACGCTTATTCACATGCCTACGCCGAATGCGTGGGCTAGGAGATGCGTGCATTGTTCCCAAAGTGTGTATTTGTAAACCCGTGATCCTTGCTACATTCACCCAGTACATTCATTTCGCTTTATTTTACTACCTCCCATTGTGCTATGCTACATTTTGTGCAAAATTAGCGCCCATATTTCACCTCTATTGCTTGGCGTCTCTGCCACTATATGCCTCTTCCCCTTTTTTCACGACACGTTCAAATCTGCCTACGTGCGACCACCCCATTTGCGCCAACTTTTTTTCACATTTTGGAATTTTGAAGTTAGCAAAATAATGCCATATATAGAGAGGAAGTAATTAGATTAGTGGTTTTACCTCCAGCGACGTTTGACGGAACACATGTGCCTATGCAAATGTGTACGTGTGCCAAGCGCGCTGCATCTGTGCAGGTGGGAATACCTATGTTTGTATCTGTGAGCAATACGCCTATTTAGGTGCCCATATATTTATGCCTCACTCTCTGTGCGATCCGAACTGCGCGTCCATCGGAGCAGTGTGATTGGTCAAACCGGAGATTCTTCTGCGTAACCATAGAAGTAGTTCCATACAAACATATGCACCTCTTCTTGAATGTAGAATGAACATATGTGAGAGCAAATGTGCAACGTGTGGGGAGATGGAGAGGAGTAAACACACCTTCTCCTAAAAGATTCGTAGTTATTTTTCTTTTCTGCGTCTTTTGTCTGTTTTGTCTGTTTTTTTTCTTTTCCCCTAGTGTGCTGCCATAATATATGTATTTATATGTATGGTCACTGTGCCCCCTGAAAGAGCCCTCGTGCGGCATATATTTCCTGTGCTAAGCAGCCATCATACATAATTTTTTTCACAAGTTCCTTATTTTTTCCCCATCCTCGATCGCTTCTTGCGTGGCACCCTTCGCTACTTTTTGATTTTTTTTTGTACCTGGCGAATTCCTGGACGAGTTAAGTGGGGGGTGCATCTGCCTCGATACCTCTGCGTGTTTTTTGAGCGCATCATAGTCGGGAAGCATGGGTTAAGCGAGAAGCTCTACCAACCGAGTGCTTGCCTATGAGAGTATAGTCTACTTGTGTTTTTCATATGTGTGTCCCTACTCATACATGTGTACCTGCTCGTACATGTGTACCCACCCCCACGTATATTTATATACGTCCATCGATACATACGCGCACACGTGTGTGCACGCTGCCGTTCGCCTATACATTCCAAGATGATGAGGAACGAGTTTTTAGTTAACACAATTTATAACCATGGGAATTTGAGAAAGGTACTAGGGTTACTGAGAAGCCTAAATAAGAGCAACAAGCTGGATTTGATATGCCAGGTGTGTGAAAAGTGCAATATAGAGGACGATGACGAGACTTTTCGAATATTTCTGAATGAATTGAGTCATATTAGCAATGACGAAAGTGTGAGTAGTAAGCTTAGTGAGAACAACAGGGGAGGAGGAGGTGCTCGTGGCAACCAGAATAATGTCAACCTGATGACTATTGGAAAACACATAGGAATTGTACGTAGGTGTAACAACAACCTTCTGATGGATAGCAGTAACAACTTGTATGAAGAAGCGAAGGACCTCAGTGGTTCCCTCTCCAATAGCTCAGAAGAAATTAACGAATTTGATATTGACATGAACACAGCTAATAATGAGAAAAATAAAGCTACAAGAATTTATGTTGATGGGATCTTCGACTTGTCTCATTCTGGTCATTTTAATGCCATGAGACAAGCGAAACAGTTAGGTGACGTCGTGGTTGTTGGAATAAACTCGGATGAAGATGCCCTAAACTCCAAGGGAGTTATGCCTATATATACTCAAGAAGAAAGGGGGGCATTGATAGCCGGGTGTAAGTGGGTTGACGAAGTTATTATAGGTACCAAATATAACGTCAGTATGGAGCTGTTGGGGGAATACAATTGCGATTACGCTGCCCATGGTAGTGACATTGCATATGATCGAAATGGTAATTGTTGTTATGAGGAGGTTAGAAAAAACAACAGGTTAAAAATATTTGAGCGAAGTTATGGGATTTCCACCACGACCATAATTAACCATTTGTTACAGGCGGTGAACAGTGGCAATAAGAGCCTGCCCGAGGGGGACGCAGCGATTGGCGTGGTGGGAAGCGGCGTGGTAAGCAATATGGCCAGTGCTGGAGGAAACGTCGCCAGTACGAACGCTGCTAGCAGAAATACTGCCAACCTGAATTCCAATAACAATGAGGACGACAAAGCGTCGCTCCCGTATAGTAACGGAAATTGCCCTAACGGCACAGGTGAAAAAAGTAATTTCAGTAAAAAAATTAAAACTAATTCGAAAGAATTCGAAGACGAAACCACTGTCATGGAAGCATCAGCGGTGGCGGACAACAAAATTAGGCCATCCGAGTCCATATCCAGTTTAAAACACGCCTTAGGAAAGAATAAATGTTACGTAACGGCATCTCAGTTGTATCAGTTCATGGAAAGCCATGAAAAAAAAACCAAGAAAAAAGTAGTATATGTGGATGGCTCGTTTGATATCTTTCACATTGGTCATTTAAAAATATTAGAAAATGCCAAAAAGTTAGGCGATTACTTGATAGTAGGCATGCACTCCGATGAGGTCGTGCGGCGGATGAAAGGGAAGTACTTCCCCGTCGTGTCCCTACTGGAGAGGACTCTAAATGTGTTAGCCATGAAGGTTGTGGACGACGTAGTCATAGGGGCCCCATGGCTCATCAGTGAGAGCTTCATTAAGCGATTCCAGATTGACGTCGTAATTAGGGGGACCGTTGTAGATTATTTTTACTCGAGCAACGAGTTGGATCCGTATGCCGTTCCGAAGAAACTGAACATCTACCAGGAGCTCTCCTCGGAATCGGTAAGGGCGGCGCAAAAATGGCATGGAAAGGCATGCAAATGGATGCGTATGTTTACCTTTATATGTGTATTCGTCTATTCTTGCAGTTGCACACGCCAACACGATGACCATTTATTTCCACGCGCAGGGCATCACCACCTTCGAAATTATTGAACGAATCAAGAAAAACCAAAAGTGTCTGATGAGTACCATTTCGAAGAGGTAATGCAGCTAGTGCGTCCACGCGTGAGCGTCCCCTGTGTATGTGGCAGTTACTAAAATAAAAGTACACGTGGACAGGCGTGATACATTTTTATTTTACGTTAATCCATTTTACTTTATTTTACGTTACTCCATTTTACTTTATTTCACTTTACTCCGTTTTACTTTATTTCACTTTACTCCGTTTTACTCTATTTTTTTCTCCCTCCCTCTTCGCCCTTTTGCAGAAAGAAGAAGGAAGATAACATCTGGAAGGTGAACAATACCTACGTTTTGAATTAATTTCTCAAGCCCATTTTTTTTCCCGCTTCTTTTTCCGCCTCTTTTTCCGCTTCTTTTTCTGCTTTTTTTTCTGCTTCTTTTTTTTTTTTTTTACGCTTTTTTTTTAAAATTGATTCTTATTAAAATAATATGTATAATAATGACACAATCGCCATTTGGTAATGTGTCCATGTAGAGACGGATAACAAAATTGTGTGTGCAAGAATGAAGATAAAAAAAAGAGTTAACCCTTTAATTTTTATTATTTTGTTTGTTTTTAATAATTTTAAGAGTTAATTTAATTTTTTTTTTTTTTTTTCTTTGCCATCCGCATGCCACACAAAAAAGTGTCTGCTGGTTTTGGAGCTTCCTAAATTTTGCCTACCTCCTTTCTCGTTTTTTTTTTTTCTTTTTTTTTTTTTCCTTCCCTTATTCATTCTTACTCATTGCATATGTCCTAATTAATGCAGAGATGTATGTACGTATGGAAATGGTTAACATCTGCATGGATTCCTTTTCTTTAATGATGTAATATCGTTTTATGTATTATTAATAATTTTAAAAGGTCTTAACCTTTTTTTTATTTATTTTAAAAACTTTACACATTGTTTAATTTGTTTCCAAACAATTAAAAGATAAAAAATTCGTTGATGGGATAAATTGTCCCCTTCGGCTCGTTAGACTACGTGAACAGTTGGAGCGCGTAGAAAAAACAAGAAAACGTGTGAAAGTCTGTCCAACTTTAACCGACCTTCGCTAGCCGCCAAACCTCCTCATGGAATACATCCTGAGCGACCAGGAAATTGAGAGGGAGGTCCAGAGAAACGACGCCTATTATTCGGTCATCGAGCTCAACGATGTTCTGTACTTAAATAACAAGCTGTACCGGAAGATAGAAGCCCTGCGGGGTCTGCACAACTTGCGGACGCTCTACCTCAACAACAATGGTTCGGAAGAGATGTAGAAGCGGCAGCCGCAGATTCAGCCGCAGATTCAGCCGCAGGTGCATCCTGAGTAATTGTGCCCGTGAGAGTGACACGCACACGCGAGCCCCTCCTAAAAACACAGCTCGTATGCGTACCACCCGTTTTTAGTCCTGGATAGGATTTCCGGACTGGAGTCCTGTGTGAACCTTATTGCGTTGTAAGTGAACAGTTCAGCGTGTTCTGTGCGAGAAGAGAACTTCTGGCCGCTTCGATTTTGAAAAAGGTCTTCGTAGGGTTCAGAGTTTCCGTAGAGGCTCGCCGTATTGCCGCTTACCGGGCTACCGCGTCACTACAATGCCGCCCTACTACCTTACCACCATACCACCCTACCCCTCCACCGCGAAGGTACCTGAATTGCAACCAAATTTCCAAGATCGAGAACCTGGGCTGCCTAACCAAACTGCGTATTTTAAATCTGGAAGACAACAACATTTGCGTGATCGAAAATCTGGGTACGTCTTCACATGTGTGTGCCCCCTTACTGGTTGGAAAATATTCAAGAAGGTCATACACACAGGGAAGTGCCATTTCTTGAGGGAGGTAATCTTTTTCTCTCTTTTTTTTTTTTTTTTATACAGAAAATTTAACCCTTTTGGAGGATTTAAATTTGAGTAACAACTGCTTGGGGAGTAAAGATTCCGCACAGATTTCTAACTTGTGCAAAAATGAGAAGCTCACCATTTTGAACATACAGAATAATAGTATCGACGAGGACATTTTAAAGGACCTCTCCGAAGTGAAAGATTTGTCCATTTTGTATTGCTTGAACAACCCGATGGTAATGCGTTAAGGAAGGCACGCCAATAATTCGTGTGCATCTTATCTTCCTATATTGTTGTGATTTCGAGTAGCATATCCTTTGTGGGGCGTTACATAGAGATTGCCCTTTGAGCTGAATTAAGAAAAAAAAAAAGATTTACCCTCGTTTTTAACTGCTCGTCTGTTTGTTTATTTGTGTACCTACTCACTATTTTGTGTGCCCGATTTTTTGGCGCTCTAAATTATAATTTTTTTTTTTTTTATTTTTTTCCTTTCCACCAGATGTCGAAATACAAAAATTACAGAAAGTTATTTGTGCACACGTTGAAGCGGCTGACGTTTCTCGACCACAAGCCGGTGAAGGCTGACGAGCGGAGGTTACCCATTGAGAGTGGCTGCACCACGTGCCTCGTCTGCCATGTATACATAGGTGTACGCGATTGTGTGCATTTTTTTTTCTTCTTCTTTTACTCCTCTTTGAATACACAAAATGATGCAAACTCCTTGTGCAGGTGCGTGGAGGCGTTTTTTGCTGGTGGCCCAGCAGCAGAACAAGTCGAGCTGGAAAGCATAAAACGGGAGAGGCAAAAAAGACACGAAGATTCAGTAGAATGTAGGCCTTCGTGCTTTGTTCTTTTCGCGAGTTTATACGTGTGGGTGAACATAGATTCACAGAGGCATGCACAGAGGAATGCGCAGAGGAATGAACAGACGCATATAAAGACTCCTACAAAGACGCATACCCTCATACGCACGTTCACACATACACACTTGGGAGTGTGCGCTCGTGCGCTGCCCCCCAAACTTTACAAACGCCTTCAGACTTCCGGAAGTATATCATGGGGAAATAGAAGCGCGGCACCCCTCAGACGTTTAGCGAAGAATGGATAGCGCGCAAGACATAGTCGCATTTTTCCTCGACATTTAGGGTCTTCCACTGATAGAAGAAAAAAAAAAAAAATTAACATTTCCGCGTTCATATTTTTGTTAAATCGTTTACTTTTTTTTTTTTTTTGTTGTGCACAGGGAGATATGTAGTGATGGCATATGAAGGCATCTCCCTCGTGAAAATTTGTTGCATATGCTTTGTATGTGCATACGTTGGTACATTAATGGAAACGACGCTTGTGCAGGAATTCATTTCCTGGATGGGGGGGTTACTTACCTCGCTCAAAAATATCAAAGAAGTCGGGTACGTTTTTTTTATATTTTCGTAAACGTAGTGGCTGTCGTTTATGAGGTTTTTGTTGTTACCATGTTCATCGCTGAAAGGGGGGGAGGAAAAGCGGACGGTTTCTAAGAGGGTGAGCACAACAAGGCGCAGGTGGATGGCCAACCAGGTATAGCCAACTATGCATAGCCAACCACGCATAGCCAAGGAAGCATAGCCAACGAGTGATAGCCAACTAAGCATAACCAGCCACGTCGCTGCACCGTTGCATTGCCGCTCGCCTCACCGCAGGACGTGTTCCTCCGGGACGCACAAAAGGGAGACGCTCTTATTGCGGACGTCGTCGATGACGAGATTGTACTTCTTGTACAAGTGGAGGACATTTTCTGGGATGGCAAGCGCATGGTTGGTCTTCTTCACGTCGTTAAAAAAGTGAATGAAGTAAATTTCTGTCAACGTCGGGGCAAGGAAATCCAAATTCAGCAATTTTAAGACATACTGAATGTCGTTAAATTCTTTGGAGGAGACGAACAAGTTTAGTTTCTCTTCCTCTTTTTTGTACCAATAATAACAAGGCAAATTACTTAACACAAAATTGATGTACTTGTTACTCTTATTGAAGGAAAGAAAATAAAAATTCAAAATTACGTGCACATATATTTCGTACAGTTTGCAGTAATCTTCGTCATTCAGCAGAGCGCTTGTATTTTGGAGACATTCACTTATTAGCTGCATGTAGTAGGACTTCACCAGATCGTTGTAGTGATGAAACTTGCACAAGAAGTGAATAATTTTTATCTTATGTGTTAAAGAAAGATGGAAGGTGTGTGTAACTAGAGTACTCGTGGTAACTTCTTTTCCGTTCCTTTCTTCCGTCGCGTAGCGGGCTTGTGGGAAGTGACCGATTGGGGAGAGTGGCCCATGGGTATATGTCCCCTTACTGGGGTGATTTCGCCGTGTGAGTAATCTTCCATCCTCCTCTAGTTCGGGTTCGCTACGAGGAGAGTTATACTGCTCCTGGGATGTGACAGTAGATGCGGAAGCATCTTCTATAGGCACTTCCCCTTTTGCACGCCCACTTGGCCTCGTAGAAGGAGTTTGCCCTGTTTGATCTGTTCGCCCATTTGTCTTTTCAATGGTAGCCTCGTCATTTGAATAAAACTGCTTGGAGGATATATCCACTTTTTGTGATTCTGCCTCGCCTAGCTGTGCAACACCGTTTTGTTCACTGGGAAAGGTGGTAACCCGGCGCTTATCCACATCATCCTTGTCGTCCATTTTGAAGTGGCGAGAAAAATTGCCATATCGTTGCAAAAGCAGATAGTTTATCAGTATAATGTCCTTATTTCTGACGCAAAGGGAAAGCAGCAAATCGTTCGTCTTAGTCAAATTTTCGACCACATGGATGTTCACGGTGTTTATCTGCTGCAGGATGGAGTAGGCATACATCTGCAGGATATTGGAAATAAATTTCTCATTCACGTAATTCAATTTGCTGTAAAAGTACAGAACAAGGTGAACGAGATGGACATTAACATTTTTTATGTGCACTTTGTTGAGTTCCTCGTTGAGGCATATCAAATGCTTTAAATATTTTCCGGCCAAATTATATTTTGTAAATATTTGAAGAGCTTGGAAATAGTCCAAGAGATGAAAGAAATGGAAGAAATTCTGCATAACTTGTACGTAATTTTTTGTGAGCATATTTAAGTAGGAATATTCACAAGGGAAAAAAATATTTTGGTACACATTTCTGATGCTAATGAGAATTTTCGTTATGAGGCGGAATGTTTTGATGTCCACAATTTCGTGTCTGCTCAGGATTATATCTTTTAATGAGATGGTGACTAGTTTCATGTATTTCTCATCGTCATTTATTGAGCTAATACAATTTAGCATATTTGCAATTTGATTTAATGACAGGAGTTCTTTTTCTAGGAAGTTATACATTTCTTCATTATTTTCATCCTCCCTTTTGGATAAGTAATTTTTCACTTCAATGTTGTATTTCAGTCTGGCCTCGATTATCTTGTAAATGATGTCGTGTTCCAGCGGATGCCGGCCCCCATGTGGGAAATTGCTTCCCTCCCTGTGGACGGCACTATTGATTTCCTCTTCAAGGATGGGATTGGCACTATTGGAGATGGTATCCATATCACTAGGGAAGGTCAAATTTTTGACTAGGGATTCTTCCTGGTCAGAATTTCCCTTCCAGTTTTTGATCCCCATTTGAGTTGCCAAAATGTTGGAGAGTCCCCCTAGCCCCTCCTCCTTTTCCCCTATTAGGGGGGTTACAGAAAAGGAATGGCTTTCTTGCCCCTTTTCTCGTCCTCGTTTGAAAAAAATGTAATCCAAGTGAATTTTAAAAATGTTAACCTGGTTGAGGCTGATATGTGGGAGGAACCTCGCGATTGCGCGATTTGTGCGGCTGGCGGGGTCTACCAAAAGGAAGAGATTAATTACACTACTACAGATGTCATAGTTGTGGTAATATTCTTCAAAGCTGGCGGCATATAGCGAATGCGTGTTAAGGTTCATGTCGTCAAAATGGTTCTTCCCCTGTGGCGTGCGGAATATGTTTTGACCTTCCTCCCATTGGGTGATGATTTCACTATCGCTTTGCACAGATGCCACTTCACCTTCATCGTGTTCTTTCCCCCCGTCGGTAATTCTGGATATATAGTCATCCAAGTAGGAGTCCGTAAATTGGTACATCTTCCCCTTTTTATCTGACTCCAGGCTGCTACCACTGTGTTCACCCCCTCCAATGCCTCTGTCTCTTAACATTTCTTCAACCCGCTTGGCAATGAAAAAATCGATGAAGGGCTGCAATTTGTTGATCTCCCTCATGATGTTCATGAGGACACACAGGTTGGACACATCCAGCTGGTTTAAGTGTGTGAATAGGATAAAATAGTTTAGTAGCTGCTCTACTGTGGCCGGTTCGTAATTTTTCTCCACATGGTTTATGTATAAATCAGAGTTACGCAGAAACGATTCATAGTGATTTTTGTAAATATGCTCGAACATCGCGTCATCGGAGATCGTCATGGTTCCACTGGACGAGGGAATTCCCCCCTCTCTTTGTCTTATCTGGACAATAAACTCGTCATTAATTTCGTTGAAAAGGGAGAGAGCTATCAAGATGGTGAAGTCGTGTTTATTTATTATGGTCGATTTTTTCTTCGCTTTGACGGTGCCGTATCTGCTGGTGGGCGGATCCTCCGTTGGGTTGCCTAACGGGGGCGCGGCATCAGAGAGGGTAGGGGCGTTGTTGGCGGCGTTGGTAGGTGCAGCGGAAAAGTCGACATAATTTGGTGAATCCTTTTTGTCCATTGGGCTCTCCTTCCCCTGACACGGGTCGCCCATTTGGTGGTTGCCCAGAGTTGCCCCGGTGTGCTGCTCCAGAATGGGCCCCCCACCCGATGCAGCGATTTGTTCTTCTGCTACCCGTTCGGGGGTCTTCCTACTCGCTTGGCTATAAGGGACGTACAGAATACGCCGTAGGTGTGCGTCTCCCTCGTTTTCCACGGCTGCTTCGCCGTTCTCCCCTTTGCCATTTCTGTAGAAGGCATTTTTCACTTTAAGGCGCAAATGGTCAGCGTCGTTCTTCAGCTCGAAGGTGAAACTTGCAGGTAGCTTATCAATCATGGCACACAGAGCAATGAATTCTTTGAGGGTATATAAATTTATCTGTTTATACATTTCGTTAATTACATAATTTACAATTTGCTTGGCGTCGCTGAGTAGGTTTTTCTTCTTTTTAATCCCTGTGTAAAGCTCCAATCCTCTCATCATATCGAAGAGGTCGCAATACACGTTGAGAATGTAGAGGTACATGTTAGGTGCGAAATTTATTTTATGTTTCACAAAATGGGAGGTAAAAAAAAGGACATTATTTAGGATAAAATCGTTAATGTGAGTAGCATGAGTTTTCATTCCCCATAATTCGTTTACTGTAGTGTTGCTTTTTTCAATCCACAGGAAAAGCTGCATTTTCTTTTTCATTATGGCATCATGCCATTTGGATTGTGACTCCTTCAGCTGAACAATTGAGATGAGCAAATTGTAAAAAATGTAATTGTTTACGTTGGTTGGGTTTACCCTACTTGTGTAGTTCACAGTGCTGTGTGCAGAGCTTATGTAATCATTCTGCAGGAACTGGAGGAAGTTGTTTCGTAAGAGGGTGTTGCTGAAGAATGTTAGTACCAAGTTGGTATGCGCATTTGCCCTTGCTGGGTCGAGTACACTTGCGTTTTTACTCCCACCATTGTTGTTACTACCCGGGTGTTCCCCTGCTTTGGAGAAAAAAAACGAATCTTTCATTTTGGAAAAGGCTAAATTCATGAGGACGTACTTGACTTGGTCATTTTTGAGAAAAGACAAATCGCGATATATTAAGCTCAACAGACACATGTTTATATTTTCATTTTTTAAATAATTGTAGAAGGAAACTTCTTCCGATAGGTAAGTTTCAACATTCATTTTTGCAGGAGAGGAATTGTTTATAGAGGAGGAATAAAATGTACAATTCGTCTACTCCCTTTTTGTTTTTTTTTTTTATATGTTCGTAAATTTCTTGTATGCGTTTTTTAACCTCCGCGTGGATCTTTGGAAAGGCACTCTGATTACATACATTGGATAGGTAGAGCAGAATTTCCACCTTTTTATTTACATCGTTTGTTTCACTTGTTCGTTCCATTATCTTTTGGAAGATCCCCTCCAGCTTGTGCAGATCTGCGCTCTTCATCTTCATGCTGCGCCAGTGCACGTTTTCATGGATGCTCCTTAGCAATTCGCCGGCGTTGTTAAGGCAGTTTTTTACCTGTTGGCTAATTAAGTCGATAAAATGGTCTGTCTGTATTTCGTGCTTCGTGTGTGCGTTGTAGTAGTGCAGAATGCCTAGGGATCGCTTCCTTTCGTCATTACTATTACTGCTTGGGGGAAGAGGCTCCTTTGGGGAGGTGGACGCAATGGAAGCCACAGAAGCGATCGAAGCGACCGAAGCGGCGGGGCAGTCGGCTTCCGCCCCACCGACATGGTCACCGTTCTTCCTGGAGATGTCTCCCAAGCCGGTTTTCTCTGTTCCCCTTTTAACCCGTCTCAAATAATTATTCAGGACAGATGGGAAAGCGTTGTAAAAGTAGTTATAAAAACAGCTCCTCTGGTTTATGTAAATGAAACGACTTAAGTGTTCCCTCAAAATGTAGTTCGTTGTCTTTATCACATTTTTATTCTCATCGTAGTAGTTTAAAATATTTTCTCGTGCTTTGTTGTGCGTGTGGCTATCTCTTTGTTTAATCGATTGGCTTATTTTTTCCTCTTTATGGTAGTGAGATTCCTCTGCGTAGGCATCGTCTTGCGCTCTTTGGCTTTCCTTCAGAACCGTCCTCATGTTCTCGTACCTCCGCCTCACGGCAAGGACGAACAGGCAGTTCCGCCTCTGCCTGGCGGGTTCGCCTCTCTGGGATAGCGCGAGGAGTTTGCCTTTTTTCATTTTGAAAGGGTGTAGAGGCGAGGACAGGGACGACGCACTGTGCTGCTACTGCCCCTATTGGAAGTGGATCCTGCAATCAGTTACCTCTTCGCTTAGGAATTTACAATCCCGTAGGGGAATCTCGGCTAGCTTCCATAATTTGGGGTACCTATCCCGTTGTTGTGTTAGGTTCCATTCGGACGCACTGATTGGCGAGTCCGTTTTTCCCTATTAATGTGTTTTCCCTTCCCTCGAGTGCTCTGGGTATGATGCGGCGGTTACATTCTCCGAGGGGGGGGGGACACAGATGTAGGGGAAGGTTTCCACCCGATGTTAATTTTTTCTCAATGCGAGTTGATTGAATGCTGGTATGAGGGACTACGCCGATTGGGCAGAGTAGTTCGGAACAGCGGAAAAAAAAAAAAAAAATATATACATATGTACATAAATACATAAATAGATTTATGCATAAACGGGTGGGCAGATAAATTCGCTTGTACCTCGAAGGATCTCCGCGCGGACGCCTACACAGCTCTGCAGAGGCGCATCTTAACGGTGCGCCATGGCGTGCCAGAGGCGGCAATAACATAAATCCGGTTAGATAGTAAAAAAAGGTTCTGACGCAAGGGTCCACATGAATAAAAAAAAAAAATAAATAAAATAAAGTAAAATAAATAGAATAAAATGAAAAGGAAAAAAGGAAGAAACGAGCAGAAGGCCTAATTAGGTGCGCATATGCACCCCCTTCTGTTTGATGCCCCCACGATGAGAAGAACTACCACAGTAAGTTCCTCCATTGAAGAGGTGAATACTGTGGGGCGCACATATGAATCACTTCAAATCTGTCAATACAGTAGGGCAGAACGTCAGTGAATCTCTCAAGGCGTATTCTGCGCCAAACGGCACCGTCACAGAGGTTGTTACACATGGATTAGATGGTAGGAAAAGAAATAAAAAAATAAAAGTTGGCGAGGCTTTGTCATGGGGAGTAAACTTATGGTGCACATATATTCTCCCGGAGGCATGTAAGCCGAACCGGACAAAAGGTAGGATTAACTTTTGCGGCTCACAAATCGAACATATTGTGGAGGAGGTAGGAAAAGGACTGTTCGGTGAGTATAACATTGTTGCAGCGTTGTTGTGCTTTGCCTTCAGTTGCGTGGTATCCATCTGTGGTGAGATGCCCCTCTGTGGTTGTGTGATCCCCCGAAGTGTCCCCATCGTGGCAACTGTCCGACCTATCCCGAAACGAAATGGTGAGGACATTTCGGGCGGAGGGAGGAGGACCTCCATTTAACCCTGACCTCTTGTTGTCGGCGTGAAATTTCCTTATTGCATATTTTAGTTGAGCCACTTTTTCCGACAAGCGTGCCCAATTTTGTTGTTCCTTTTTTTTTCCCCCCCTTAAGATGCAATTAGTCCCATTTGGAGTGTTCACCATTTGGGTGAAAATTTCATTTTTTAAATTTTTATATTCTTCGATTATGTCAATGATGTCCGTTATGTCTTGTGTGTTTTTTTCTTCTTTGCGACAGGTGGGCATTTGCCGCAAAGTGGTGTTGGTACGGTAGAGTCTGTTCTTAAAGTAACCCTTTTGGGCACGATTAATTCTGCCTTTAATTATTTCGCAATTGTATATATCGTCGTAGAGGGTGGCGTGCTTCTCGTTCGTGAAGTAGGTGTCGTTTGTCGAAGATCCCTTTTGGTTGGGGCCCATTTGGTTTGTTAAGGAAGATATGCCATCCTCTTCGTGATGTGTGCATAGCGGCAGGTGTGGCGTGGGCCCAAAGGGAGTTTTCCTACCTGCACCGATGAGGGAAAAGGGGGCACAGAAGGTCTCATCGCAGGGCAGCGGCGATTGCCCAAACAAGCGGTAGTGTGTACCCAGCTTGGTCAAAAAATTCTCGTAGTAGAGATTATTTATAATTTTCTTCATGTAATAGGTGTCAATGTTGGACGGTTCCATTTGTTTCTGGATGGCATAAAACTTCTTCCTGTGTTCATAATTTTTCAACATGTCATTATACTTCTTCTTAACATCATTGTAATGTTTTGTGAGATGCGAGATTTCACTTACGTTTTCGTTTTTGCTTTCGCGTAGTTCCCTGATTAGATTTAGATACTCATTTTTTTCCTTCTTTAGGACATTCAAATCGATGCTGATTTTGTTGTATTTTTCTTCCCTTATGGTAAGTAGGTTCAGCTGTTTGTTAAGTGCATTTATTTTGGCTCTGTTCAGTGTAACTTCGTCTTGTAACTGTGTTATTAGTTCATCTCGTTTTAGGTCCTCCTCTCCCTGTTGCTCTTTGCATTGTTTCCCCCTTCCGGCCACTTGGTTTCGGTAAAGCTTTACCAGTTTGCCGCATATTTGTAGTATGTATGGATCGCCCGGTTCCTGCGCGTCGATGGAGTAGACCTTAGTGATATCCTCCAGTATACTTTTCAGTTCGTCCAGCATGGAGACACTCACCTGGTTGATTGTGTATTCAGTGTTGGTACGTCCATGTGTGGTATTGCCTCCTCCGTTCGCACTGCTCATCACCACCGTTTGGTACCTTTCACAGTGCCTAATAAAATTTTTAAAAGAAAATTTATACCTCTTTAAGGGGAAATGAAAATTGCTAATTTTTAGGGGTGCCTTCACTAATTTGAGCAGCTCTTGACATTTCGTTATTATTTCCTTCTGCTGGTTGACATTCGTATCGGGGAACACATCACAGTAGACATCCTGGTCGATTATTAACGTGATGCTCAACCCCGTGGCGAGATTTAAGTGTCCCAGGACGTCAAGCGAGGTGGTTTCCTCAGCAGATTCTTGATGAGAACATCCCTTCTGGGAGGAGTCGCCATCCCTATTTTGGTTACCCCTGCAGAATATCAATTTGGTGTTTTTTGCCTCATCATGCGTTTTTTTTTTCCTCCCCATATGGTTACTACTTTTTGGTGCGACATCCGTTGGGAGGACTTGTCCATCTGCGGTATCTCCCTTTTGTTGTTCTTCTTCTTGTTTTTCTTTTTGGTGTTTTTTTTCTTCTTCTTCCCCCCCGTCGGTGTTTCCCCTTACCACGTGGGGAAAGACCTCGTCATAGATGCCCCTGAGCTTATCGCTCAGCACGTCCAATATGTGGTAATCAATCGTCGACGTGAACAGTTTAATTCTTATCTTTTCGACGTACTCCTCCAGTACATATTTGCATAAACAGAACAATGTAAATACCTGTTTCTCTTGTAGTAGTGCGACGTGGGCGTGTCTGTCTGTGCCTCTAACTATATTGACGTATTTCAAGACGGATAGGAGAAAGTTCGAGAGAGAGGTAAAAAAGTAGGCACCAAATCGTAGGTTCCCCTTTTCTTCCATTTGGATGTACGCATCCTGGTGGATGTGGTTAAGCGGCTCCTTTAGGTACGTCTCGTGTGTGTACACAAGCAGAATCAGCGTCACGTTGGCTGTTTCTAAGATGTCCTTCACCAGCTTCATGTGGTAGTATATATCGTTTACAATGTTTGATGTGTTCGGGGTTGTACGTATGAATGCTTCCAGGGAGTTATTACCATCTTTTTCGTCTTCCGAAAATTCTGCTTCGGGGGGAGGATCCCGCTTGCTACTTTTTTGGTGCCTCTGTGGGAAATTGTCCGAAAGGAGATCTCTCTTTAGGGTGTTCATTTGCTCGTCGTAGATTTCGTTTTCGGAGCGCCATTCCGTTTTTATTTTCTCTTTGCCCCCGGTAGGCACTGCCAGGAGGGTATTCAAAATGGAGTAATTTGCATCCCCTTCATCGGCCCTTTCCAACTCAAGGGCTTTTCCACCGGCGACATTATCCCAACTGTCCATGGAGATAACATATCTCAGCACAGTGTGTAGGACGAAATCGCTCATTTTGTATTTGGCCTCGTAAAAATTCAGCAAGACTTTGGCTGTGATGTACTCTTCCAATTGGTTGTTCCACTCGACGTTGCGTTGCTCGGTGATTTTTTTTTCCCACAATTCTTTTTTTAACTGTTCATTGTCTGTTAGTATTTTTAGCAAAATATTCTCTTTCCTCTTTTTGTACTTGGTAAAATTCTCCCTCATATGATTCACTGCCTCGGAGAAGCGCCCAATTTTGTCATGGGCCACGGACAGTTTTGTTTTGGCCTTGTTGAGCTCTTCCTCAACGTTGTCTTTTATTTTTTCATTCACCTCTATCAGCTTGTCATTTATTTTTACTATTTCTTTGAGGAGAATGTTGTCATTTCTGATCAATAAGTCGCTGTCTCTAATGGTACAAATTTTTTTTTCGGTTTCGTTTTTCTCTTTTCTGAAGGAGATGTTCATATTTTTTACTTTTTCAAGAATTTTCTTGTACCCCTTTATTTCGTTTTTCTGCTTTTCGATCGTAGATTGCAGGTCTTGGTTCTTCTGTTCCTCTTTATCCTTCTCCAGGGTAAGGATGTTCAGCTGGACGCTGAGGAATTCGCACTGGTTTTGCTGCAGTGTGGGAGGAGGAACGGTGAGATGGGGCGGTGCAGGAGCATCATCCAAGCAGAACGAACATCACGTTTGCCCCTTTTCATTACCATATATTTGTACTTCATCGAAATGTCCCTCTGTATGGCGTCGTTCCCATGCAACTGCTCATTTTTGTCAGGGCTGTTCAAAGTGATCCTATGCAACTTTTCCCTCAAGGTTGCACATTCGGACTCAACGGATTCATACTTCTTTATCCATTCGTTCCTTTCCTTAAAAAGAAAAAATAAAATAAAAAAATAAAAAAAAAAAAAAAGAGAAAAAAAAAAAACTAATCCGATGCCCCCCACAAATGTGTGCAATGTTGCAATCTCGCATGTCATGTATGCTGCACCAACAGCTTGTCCAGTCGTCTATCTTTGGAAAAGTCAGTTGATGGATGATTTACCTCAATCAGTTTGTTAATGTCTGTGTTTTCCTGCAAGGGGGAAACATAAGAAGCAGCATGGTAAGCAGGTGTTCACACAAACTTCTTCATTTCGAAGTGGTGAAAAAAAGCTAAATGACTCATTATGGTCCTCAAAAAAGGGAAGATAAATCATTTGCACAGCCATATTTTACGACAACTTTTAGGCAACATTACGGCAACTTTGAGGCAACTTTTTGGCAACCACTTTTGCGCTGTTGCCTTTGGAACAACTCTATCAGGATAGGACTACTCTTGCCGAATTGGTACAGGAGACACGTTGCGCGTCTTGAAATGTGTGAGAATGCAAATGGATCGCACATGCTAACATAGGTGCTGAATTGCACACACATATGCAGGCACTCGCCTCTTACATTTAGGTTCATCATTTTTCCTGAGGAAGTTGCTGTGGAATTTGCTACTTTGTCCTTGCTTGTCGTTTTTGAAAATGTCTTTTGAGGAAGTGCCCACGTGGGGGAAAGTTCAGGGAGGGTTGACGAAAAAAATGTCCCGCGCTTCTTTTTGCATTTCTTTCGTAAAGCATTTGGGAATTAATTTTTTTTAAATTTCCACTACCTCAACAGCTGCGCGTGAAAATGTGCGGGGCAAATGAATGTTCACCTTTGGCACTTCTCAAGGGGAGTTGCTCCCGAGTGGACACGGGGTTATTCTGTGCAGTGGTTATGCGGGGCGGCAGTAACGTCGGGTGCCTCGTTACGCCGTTTGGCGGCTTCCCGGTTTATCGTCTTTATAGCGCGCGTAGAGGTCTACTCCCACCGCTAACCCTGCACGTGGCGCCTTTTTTTGCCACTATGTGGAATTGCACGAATTGCTTATTCCGTTGGTGTGGAACTAGTGAAACTTTTTCAAGTTTTTCACTTCAATTTTGTTTTTAGCATACAGAGCGAAACTTGTCCATTTGTAGTTTTTCTAGCACCGCGCAAGTATCCCACCACACGCACACCAAGAAAAAAGAAAAAAAAAAAGGGGCAAAAAATGCGCATTAAGGGGCTACTTTGCGGTGCAACGAAGAATACTCCTGCCAAATATGGAGTGAAAAAAAAAAATACAATTCATATTTTTCATTATCGTTGTAACTTTTTAGCTATAACGTAGCACTATGTTTGCGCCATTTTTAAGTACGTCCAAATATGTTGTCAATTTGGTCATAGTTTCACTATGACATTTCTTCGTTAAACGGCTGATTGGTATTACATGGCGGCCACGAGTCTGGCAACATTTACTAGCAACTGTTCAGTACGCATGGGAGGTGAAGGGAGAAGGAACGGGTCAGCGAACGGGTGAAGAACTGGTGAACACCAAGGGCAGCCTAAAGCCCAACACGTCAAACTGTCGTTCCTAATTCCCCATTTTGAAACAAAACGTGTATATGTGGTAACACACAATTGGTTTCCCCAAACGTGTGTGTCTTTCAAACGCAGAAATAAAAAATGATTTTCCTGCAACTGACAGTCCTGGGTTATTTGAACACCGGGAAAACAGCTCTAATCAATTCCATTATGAACAATGACATCTATAGCAATTATGTCCACACGGATTTACCAACGTAATGCGCAGGCGATGTGTGCCTTATGGTACACCCCTACCAGTGACTGAAAATATGTTCATACATAAATGTGGGCGCAAAACATTTGCACACATGAGGGCACACGGCGTGGTGTTACTACCTCACATTAACTTTTCACCATTTTGAAGCGTATACTACAAAGTACACAAGGAGAAAAATAGAAGCTTCTGCGTTGAGATTGAAGATACATCTCTTAACGTGGATGTGAATGTCTTTATGAACATGCTCAGGAGGGAAAGTACTGAATTTTTTTTTTTTTTCTTTTTTTTTTTTTTTGCACAAATAAGTGTTAACTAAAATGTATCAACGAATCAGGTGAATTTGTGCAAATGAAGATACATGTTTCTGCCCGCCAAGGCGTTAGCGTGAAACTGAGCAAAATGTTTTTTCGTTCATTCGTTACATCAAATTTTGTGTCCACGAATTTTTTGACAGTTACGACGGATAGTAGAAGTATGCGAAATCCTGTGTTCAGTTTATTTGACAAACCGACCATTCCTTTTCAATGGGGAGACCAATACAACTCAATCAGCTACGGTAAAGGGAGGGACAAGAAAAAGTGAAAATGAGTCGATGAGCATGCTGTTAAGGAGGTCTTCACGACGGTGTGTTGTTTGCTAGTACACATATATGACTCCACGTTTGTGTGCGTTTTTCTCAGGAAGGATGGCCTACTTTCTAGTCTTCGATCTCACGAACGCGTCCACTCTCGAATATGTGAAGATGATTTACGCGAGCATGTCCAGTGTATTTGACCGACATCATGTAATCAAAAGGCGATTCGAAAGAACGTGTGCTCTTGTTTTCGGCGAGCGTGCTACAGTAGTGGCTGCCGTTGCTGTGGTTGCTGTGGCTGCGCCTGTTGCTGCACTCCCATATTACCTCCATTCAATGTTCCCCCTTTTAGACCCTAAAACCGTTTATATCCCTTGTCGGGAATAAATATGGTGATCCTTTTTTTTTTTTTTTTTATCATAACGGAATTGATGCGTACATAATGAGGGGTACCTGTATGTACAGACCACCATAGAGAGGCACCTACGCGTCTGCTCATATTTTATTTCACTTTTTTCCTTATGTCAGATTTGGTCACGGAAGATTGTGAGTTAGTTAGGCAAGCAGAGAACTTCGCGTAAGGCTTATATTTTTTGCTCCTTAAGCTTAAGAGCGCGATTCCTTTGCGTGATTCTTGCGTGTCTTTTTTTCTGGGCTTTTCAGAGGGGAAACTTGTGAGAAGTAATTCTGTACGTACATGAACAAGAGTACATACAGCCTTGTGTTTCCTTTTTTATACTCACGTGCATACAACTCCCACCCTCTTCCCCCCTGTACACAGCACCGAGAACATGGTTCAACTGTGGCTAACATCGGCAATAACGGGAAGGAACGTCAAAAAGGTGGAAATAACACGGCGCGCGTGTGTTTATATGTATATATCCATATATGTACATACACACTTGTTCACATTTCTCCCCTTCCAAACTGCGCAGAGGGGGAAACTTCTTGAATGGACGCCGTGTCCAAACGGTTAAGCATCTAAGTAATTAACCGTAGGCACTATCAAATGGATGGTCATAACTTTCTTTTTACATTTTTCAGCTGTTCCTTCACACGATCCACATGGTGTACAATAACACTAACTTGTGGAAATACGAAATAGAGGAGGTATTGCGAAAAAAAAAAAGAAAAAAAAAGTGGACATAATAGCTGTAGCGCATAAATACCACATAAACAGATTGATACTCCAAATTGGCTCCTTTTTATTGCGCTTAATGGTGCCATATAAGGCCATTTTTATGCTTATATGATGTGAACACTGTTTGACCATTTTTTGTCCACTTTGGATATGTTCATGTTGCAATTCTGTGCCTGTTTTAAGGTGCACCTGTAGAGATGCCCACATATGAACCTGACATTTTGCTTTTTTTTTTTTTTTTTTTTCCTTTAGTCCGGTTCCGAAACGACAGAAAGTTAACAAGGACGAATGCGTACAGAGTCGCCCAATGATATTCGCAACGTTTTTTTTAAAATATTTCCCATGTGTGAAGAGGGTGCCTACGTACTATGATGCGCCATGGCTTTTAAAGGCAAACCTATTAGTTGGTTAGTCAGAAGTCACATACTTTGAAATTTCACGTGAGAGCATTTCTCCCTCTGTTTTGCGTTCATATGCGCGACTGTGCTTGTACGTGTGCCCATTTTGAATAATGATGATTTTGACGTGCGAATTGTGCATTTAAAGTCATTCCCGAGAATTTACTAACCGGTAGGTTTCTGTTCATTCACTTCAACCACTACCCCCTTGTGATCACTTTAAGGGGTCTCTCATTTTTATTTCCACATGTGGGCATATTTCATACTGTCCAATTTTACCCCCCAATTGGGATGGCTCAAATGATACCATTTCGGTTGTAATTATCTTGGGCGGTTTCTGTGGAACTGACCTGTTAACCCTAGGAAGCTTCTTCATTTGGAGAACGCGTCTATGACGTGTTTCGCCGTGTGTATATTTCCCACGTTTCAGTTGATAAACACGAACTTCCTACGTTTCATCTTAGAGGACATGCGTCCCTTTTACTGAAGCGAAGTGAAGTAGGCGGTACTATCGTTTAACCGTTTTTCTTATGACAAGATATGATATTTTGTTGCCTCTTCTGCAACAGCGGTTGAGGTGCTCTGGAGGTGAACTTTTTTGCTAACTGGGTTACCGAAATGAGCATTTAATGGTTCCCAAAAAAAAAAAAAAAAAAGTGGTGCAAATCAGATGGTGAGAATGGAAGAGCTGGCATTTTATAAGCTCATGTTGCGTTAATCTCTAGTGTGTGGGGGCATATGAGCGCTGCCAAGTTCATGAACATAGCGATTTGCTTACACTGTTCTGCACCCAGATGAATTAGCAGAGGTGTCTTCCCAACAAAATGAATGTTGAGTGTCATTTTCGGCAGAAGGAGCTTCCCCATGTGGGCCATATAGACAAATATGTATATATATACGTCCCTTTTTGCCTTTCTAACAAATCGCTCTTTTTTTTCTTTTTTCTTATCTTTTGTTTTGTTTGGTTTTCTCTTCTTTCTTTCCTTTTTTTTTTTTTTTTTACATTTTTCGATGCACAATGAGCGATGTTAACCCTTCACAAAGGACGATTTTTTTGGACAGAACTTGCTGCAGTTCGTTCAGAAGATTACGTCATTACATTCCATTAATTTTCATTTCTGCAGAATTGTACTTGCTCCCTGTGCTTTTTTCCCAAATGGAGGTCACTATACGAGCATGTACAAACATGTAAATAATTGATGCGTTCCCTGGATGATGACATCAACTCCTTGGGAGCCAGTTAAAGGAGCACTTATCCAAGGGCTATTTTCAAAACTGTGTTGTGCTTTTCTTTCTCCTGGAACACACTAAAAATTTAATCACGTAGAGATAGTTACAACTGTCACGCGAAATTATGCAGAATGGGGTTACATGTGATGGCCCCCGAGTTAAATGGCCTCCCAGCTGTTGCTTCCCTCGGCGCGCGATCGCGAATTTAAAAAAATTTCCTCTTCACGACGGGATTGCCGCGCCCGTTGAGCATAGCACGGATGTACGGATAAATATATATATGCATATTATTATTTTATTATTTATTCTTTTTTTTTACTAGCTCGCAATTTTTCGCTACCCCCCCGCCCTTGCTGCTTCCCTCTGAACGGCCGATTTTTCCATCTCATCATCTAAACACCTGGGCGGGAAAATTTCCCGCGGCAAGTTTGCCTAAAAGAGGTGAGCGCGAAAGTTCGAGAAAGCGAATTGCCAAGTCCCCCCGTTTGTAGGAGAAGTGGAAAAGGAAAGCGAAGTGGAGGAAGAAGTAGCATAAATAGGGGAAACGCGAAAGGAAGAGAGACACCAAAGGAGAGCAATAGTTCAGACGTAACTGCATAGATATAACATATGTCATGATACCCCTTCGGCTAGTTACCCCTTCGGCCAGTTGCCCCTTCCAGCTCTGCTAAAAAAAAAAATGTGGATAAACAAAATTGGTAATAAGAGTGCGTCCTTCATAAACCACAAGCATTTCCACCCAGGTAAAATTGTTGAGGCGGGGAGGCCCTCCGGAAGCACGGCCCTGCACGCAGCGCATTAGCGTAAAATAGGCATAATACTTCTGGATGTCCCAGTTGGCGCTCACGCAGAGGAGGAAGACTCCTTTTCCAGTCTTGTTCCCCGTCTACAAGGAATTCTTCCCACTAATGATCCATTTCCCCACCCCACAGGTAACATAAAAAACCTCGAAAGAGTATGGCTAGCTGAAGAAAAGGAAAGAAAGCGAAAGGAAGAAGAAGAAAAATATCTGAAGAAAAAGGAAGAACAATACAAGCTGTACGTTTTAAAACAGCAGCTTAAGAAGAATGAGCAGGAAGAAGGATGTAAAAATGATCCACAACATCATCTGTACAGTATTAACAGAGAAGGTAAAAGAGGAAGCTCAAAAAGAAAGGCCAACGGAGTAGTGAGTGTTCATCCGGGGTTAAATGTCCAAAATGGTAATGATGCAACGGAGACAACCTGTAACAAATTATTTGTCAAGTCAAAATATAGTGAAGATGTTTTTGTAAAAAATCACAAAGCCGTTTATGGCTCCTATTACGACACAGAGAAAAAGAAGTGGGGCTACAGGTGCTGCAAAACTGTTGACAAGAATGAAGCGTGCACGAACCATGTACCCGATGATGCTACACCAAATGATGCATGTGATAGGGCCGTTAAAAAGGACCTAACCAAGGTCAAAAATAAGAAGAAAAATAAAAACAAGAAAAAGAACAACCACGTTGATAACAGCATAACGGCAGTTTTGAACAAATTTTTGTGACGCCGTCTTCGAGTTGGTCGCTGCGCGTAGGTAGGATGGTTCTCTGAATTGGAATGCCCCAGCGATTCGGAGGTGCGCTTGTGATCGGCTTGTGACCGGCTTTTGACCAGGTTGTGACTCCTTTATTGCGTCTATACAACGTTTTTATCCCCGCTGTACCCCCTTTTTAATTTTTTTTTTTTTTTTCTTTTTGTTATAAGATGGCCACACATGTAACGAGGTGGTAGCCCATAATGTGCCTAGCATTTTGTGTCCGTGTAAAAATTATTTTTTTTCGTCACATTTTGTAACTTTTTTTGTACACCCTCCGCGTGAAGAGACAGCCAGTTGCGCGAAGTGAACGTCAATCGAAACCGCAGACAGGGCCTATCGACCAGTTCGTGTTAATTTGGAAAGCGTGATAAGGAGGCACCGATGGAACGAGAAATGGTAACATTCCTCCGAGGGGCATGCAAGCCGACATGTCAGTGCACTGACGTGACGCTCACAACTGGATCAACGCGTTGAATCGAGCTTTACAGTCTCTGACCAAAATGTTACCATTCCGTGTGGTAGATGGTAACACTAACACGCAAGTGCAAATGAATCGCAGCGTCGATAATAACAGGTGCAAGACATTGGGTTAATCAAATGGTTTGAGGAATCTTAAAAGGTTTACCAAAAGAAAAAAAAAAGAAAAAAGGGAAGAGGATGAAAAGGCAAACTGAAGAAGGTATGTGGTGTAGGGGTGCATATGTACCTACTGATAGCTACCTGCTAATGCGTCACCAGGCCTAGATCTCGGTAGGCACACAACACTTACCAATATGACTGATGCAAAGGCACAAATTAGCAGTTTGTGAAGGGGTAAAGAATTTTCCCATTTAAATGGATCACGTAAAAATGGCAAAGACGACGTCGTTGGGGTAGAGTAGCCGAGTGAAGTATCGTAAGGTGCTCCAAATGGCTACCGCGGGTGTTACTTTTTGAGGGTGCACTGCTTCTCTGGCTTCTGTATTATCTTCTCCTTCGTTTCTAGGCCCTGAGGAGGTGGGAAAGTTTTCACGTCAAAGGGGTGTAAGCATTCAGGCGCGGTGACGTAAGGAGTGATAGAAGCAGTGATACGGGCGATGGCCTGGGCAGCCTCCCCCCGTGTCACAGTGCTTCTTTTCTTTTTTGAGGAAGAAAGTACCGCCCTCTACAAAGCGCCCACGCGCAATCGCTCACCTTCGCCCTCCGAATGAAGTTAACAATCTCTGTGGCCGTGTTATCCATCAACTTAACGTCGAAGTCTTCGTCGTAGACGACAGTGGAGGTATCATTTGACAGGAAAATATCCTCGTTCAGCTTGTTCCAGTGGCTGAACTGGATATCATAAATAACATTTCCAGAGCATTTCGACCTTAGCTCTTCTGCCAACTTAAAGGAATTAAAGAGAGGGAGGTAGGCATCTATGCAGTATAGAAAGTAGCCATCTTTGATTTCCTCTGATAAAATTGAGCACCTTCTTTTGAGCAGAACGTTGTAGACTTTCCCCAGGACGTTGCTCTCACATGTCAAATTTAATCTTAACATGGGTTCGAATATGCGTAGTTTATTTTGTAGGACAGCATTTAAACAAGCTTCCTTCATTAGTGCAATGATATTCCCTGCGTTAATTTTATATTCACTATTTTCTTCCTCTGGGTTTACGTCTTCTATTAGGTCTCCATTTTCTGCCTCGTCAATTATTAGGCCCTCGATGATGAACAGGGATCCTCTGCAAGGGGGGTAGGGAGGAGGGCCAATAGGGGGTGAAGCGGTAGGGAGGGGGATCATACGCTGCGTATGTCTATTTGTGTGGGGTAGTGCCATAACCGTCCACTGCTACGCGGCTCCAGCGTTATGTCCATATGAACACACAAACAGTATCAATGTAGTAGAGACATCCCAAATGGCAATCTCGTTATGTTAAAAGGATAGAATATGTTGTTCGCAACGTGGTACTCGGGGTTTAAGATGGCCGCTCCTTTGCCAGGATATGAACCCCTGCTATGCTTTACCAAGTAGGGTTTTTCTCTCTCTGTCTCTTTTTTTTTTTTTTTTTTACCTGATAGGCTCTTGGGCGATGGGGCCATATTTTGAAGCCATCTTAAATCCGAGGCATAAATTGTTCAAGTAGATGTTTACGTCGCTGTTGGTGTCTGAGAGGTAGGTGTCGACGAAGGACCTCTGGTTAATTATCTCCTTGTACTTCTCATTCGTTATGATGTTGTCTAGCAAGTATTGGTCATTTTTCTTTTTGCTAAAATATTTTTTGATGTACAGCAGGGTGACGCTTCCGTTTTGCACGCACACGTCCCAGAGCTCCAGTTGGTAATTCTTGTTCTTGCGCATCTGGCTGGCTTTCTCTTCGCTGCAGGGGGGGCCAGGCGCGGGGCCTTCCCTCACACTGTCGATGATGCCAACGGGGTTGACGCCTCCGATGCCGCTGATGCTGCTGATGCCGCTAATACCGCTAACGCCGCTAACACCGCTAACACCCCTAACACCGCTAACACCCCTAACACCGCTAACACCCCTAACACCGCTAACACCGCTAACACCGCTAACACCGCTAACACCACTAACACCGCTAACACCACTGACAGCGCTTTTTCCCGTATCGGCTCCGTCCAACCCCGCGGGGGCGCAGGACTTGTCCTCCACTGCCTCGTCGCAGAAACACAAATCGTTGACGCACCTCTCCAGGTTGATCAGACACTGCTTGTACATGACGTGTTCATTTGTGCTGGACGAATCAGTCTTGTCATAATTTAAAAAGCAGGGAGATATGGACCTGTTTTCTAACACGGCTTGTATATTTGAATAATGTTTATCAAAAAAGTTGAGCAAATTGGTGGGCATATTTAGAGCACTTAAAAAAACGTAAAAGGAGTTGTTGTTTAGCTTTTGGCAGATTATGTTGTGACTGTAATTGAAAAGGATGTTTAGGAAGTGATTTTCTTTTTCGAGCTGGATGTGTCTGAAGATGCTTGTCGAATGGTTGTCTGCTTGTTCGATTTTGTAGCCACGTGGATTGTTACAGTTGGTTCTTTCGCGGTCATCATCGACGGTATTATGAGAGGCACTTTTTTCTATCCCCTTTACGCTTCCACTGTCACTATCTGGGATACCTCTATTGTTGGCCTCTTTTGGACCTTCCGTACTTGCAGAACACTTCCCGCACTTGACTTGATTGTCCATGCTAATTTTGATATAATGTGTGTGCAAATCTTTCATACTTTCTTGTACTTTATTTTTCTTCCTTTTTACCTTTACGACATTTTCTTGTATTCCTTCCCTAATGGAAATATTCGTGTCGGACGTTTTAATTTCGATGTTGCTGTAAATGTTTACAAAATCGGAGAGGCACTTCTGCATGTGTATTTCTCCACAGAACTTGAGAATGTATTCCCCCCTTTCGTTAAAATCGATGTCGATGGATGTGTCACATGTGTAGAGTAGGATTAAGCCGTACAAAAATTTATTCATATCTTGAATGTTCTTCGGTTCGATTATGGTATGCAGTATGGTTGAGCATGTATCCGTGAAGGGCAGGATAAACGAGTCCGCATTTTTGTAATTGGACAAAGTGATATTTTTGTTTAGAAACACCCCATCACTGTTCATTATAAATATGTTGTGCTCTTTTTTACTTCGTTTGTTTTTTGTCAAATTCATCAGCGTGTTTGAGAGGTACTGCAAATCGTTTTTTCCCCCATCGTGGTAGTTTATGTTTAGGGGTATATTGCTGGGGCTTCCGGATTCTGTCTTCGCTTCGATCTGCGCTTCGGTCTCCGCTTCGGTTTCTTTCCCTTGGAGAAAGTTTCCCGACTGGTTCATAATATTATCTGTTTCGAATCGGGGGTGATCTTGTCGCCAGGGGGAAGTAGAATCGTCCTCTCTTTTGGCGTTTTCCCTGGGTTGGTCTCCACTACCGCTTCTGCCGCCACTACCACTGCTTCGAGTTCTACCAATGGTGCCGCCCATACCATCGCTGTCTCCCATGTGTGAGGCATCCACGTTGACGATGGACAAGTAGACGGCCACTATGTTGCCCGCGTAGGCCTGGCCAATGGGTAGGAGGTCCCCTCCCATGCAAATGTAAATCTTCTTGACCACAGTTTTGATTCCCCTGCCGCAAATGTAGAGGAACATATTTTCGTACAAAATGCCAGCATAAATCCGGCATATGGACAGGAAGGTATTTTTGTCATAAAAACCTCGGAAGCCTATAAGAGTATTGTTTTGCACATTGGCACAAATATATTTCGAAATGTAAATGATGGTAAAGTCCGTGGAGGAGGAACATTCAATTATGTTGCGATAGATGTCTTCATTATACAATGAGGGATAAATTTTGAAGAGTCTATTTGGGTCCATATTTTTGGGCGAAGGAAAAATTTCAATACAGGAATTAAAAATTGACCTTGATAAATTTAAAAAATGCGACATGATGTAAATGAGAATGAACGTATTATTTTCGACATTATTCTGCTGATTTTTTTTTAAAAAATAGGTAGAAATGTTTAACTCGAGACATAATTTTTTTATCTGTTCGTCATCCCTATTTATTGTTGTAATGTCGTAAATTTTCCATAAAAAATCTAAAACCACTAGTGAGAATAAATTTTTTTTTTTTTTTTTTTCCACTACTATTGTTGCCTGCGTATGTACTTGTATCGTTTGATATTTTTAAGATTTTTTTCTCTTTGGTATTGAAATAATATTGACTCCACAGGTATTTTTTTATTTTATCAGAATTGTTCATATTTATGTTCATTTTTTTGCAGAAGAGAGTGGAGAAGATGTTCATATCTATGCACCAGGAGTGTGTGCTGCTACACAGGAGGACATTTCCTTTTAATGGGGAATACGTGTACTTCTCCAATTCAGACGTTTCAACATTCTCGTTGTTCATATTTTCTTCGACGTATAATTGATAAATGTACGCATTGACCTGCTCGATGATATTATTTATATGTTCGTATGCACTTATGCTGTCCATATTTTGATTGGTTATTAGCTTATCGATTTTGTTAATGACAAGAATACTTTTTATCATTTCTTTCCACGTTTGTCTGAATACAATTTTGGTTTGGCTGCACATTCCTTCTATGCAGTCCACCAATATCAGTGCTCCGTCACAGATTCGAATGCACGTGGACACTTCGGAGGAGAAGTCGACGTGTCCGGGGGTGTCTATGATGTTAATAAGGTGTGTGTTTCTATCTTCCGCGGTTTCGGCGTCTGCGGAGGCGAACGAGGACGCCTGCGTCTCCTCTCTCCTCTTGATGATGCTGCGAGTGCTACTCGCGTTGTCATTTGGGCCTGCAGTGGGTTTGAATTCTTCTCCATTCGCGGTGGGAATCTGCTTGTTGGAGGTGTTCCCCTCCGCGCTAATGACGTGCCTATCTTTGTCCACTCCCGGCTTCGGGTCGCCCCCCCGGTCGCGGAACAACTCGTCCAAGTAGGCCTTGTTGTAAGTGTGCTTCAAAAGGATGCTGGAGCTCTTCATGGTGATCTGCCTCTTCTGCTCGTCCTCGCGGCTATCCAGGTACTTCACCTTCCCGATGTTCTTGTCACTTATAATTTTGTTAGAGCTTATCAGATTATCGACCAGGGTGGTCTTCCCATGATCTACATGGGCCAGTATGCATATGTTGCGAATCCTCTCATTTTTATTAAGGTGTTTTACTAAATCCATGCTGCCGAGCAGTCGGGCGTGGTGCGCGGCGCAGAGTGGGATGAACGGGGAAACAAAAGGGCCGATAGAGAGGGCACAAAGCGTTACGACAATGCGCAACAATCGGATGGAGGAAGCAAAAATGCGCAAAAGCGTCAGCAAAAAATGGGGTTGCACAAAAGAGGCATCGCAAAAACCAATATTGTAAGGAAAAAAAAGTATCGCCTGGGAAACCAAAGGCAGAAGCTTCTGCGTTTGGCTAAAGTTGCATGAACACTAAAAAAAAAGAGGCGTAACAAATTGGAAGTAACAAACTGGGAGTAAGAAACTGCGAGTGGAAAATTACGAGTGGCAAACTATGAGTGGCAAACTATGAGTGGCTAACTATGAGTGGCAAACTATGAGTGGCAAACTATGAGTGGAAAACTATGAGTGGAAAATTGATAATTGGCGAATACGATCGTTACGTAGACTAAGGTCATGACTTAAAAAAAAGGCGCAGAAGGGATCACGTGTTCAAAGGTGGGTGGAGGAAACCAAACTGGGGTGTTGACTCTATAAACGCGCTCATAAAATATGTATTGAAATTTCTAGGGCTGAAGAATTAAGTTGGCGAGGGAAAAAAACAGGGGGCATGTTTGTTCCATTTCGTGGTGCGCGTTCAGTTCAGCATATTGCTAAGAATGGCGAAATATGCACGTCAGAGTGTGAGCATGTAAGCGAGGTCACACATGTATCGGTGACCGGCTTCCCGAGGGATGTAAGCACAAATTGCAATTCCCACTTAGATCGTGCTTTTGTGGCCAGTTCCTCTTCGCATAGAGGGGATGTCACGCTGTGCATGTGTTCACACTCGCAGTACGCGGTAATCCCGACGCATGCCTCATGGAAGGAGTCGAGGAACCATGCCGGAATTTGACCTTCTTCCTACAAGGAAAAGGGGGCAAAACAAACGAAGAGGCAAGTCTTTAACTAAAAAGCTGACCAAAGATTAGTTGCCATTTGAGCTAAAGGTACGGTGCTCCTTTTGTCACGTGGAACACACGCCGGGGGATTGTTGCGCGTATCTTCACTATAAGGTTGCATATGTCGCACATTGGACCTACGAAGATGCGAAACGCGAAGAGATCAACATGAACCGGTAAAACGGTTGGTCTTACTCTACCCAATTTAATTGTGCGCACTTTATTTATTTATTATTTTATTATTTTATTTTTTTAAATTTCCCTTTCCGCCATTTATGAAAAAGCCGAAATGCACCATACGGATTCTTCTTGTAAGTCATTTTCCCCTGACCACAAGGAGCACACACACAGGTCAACATATTCTGTCCTTGGCATCGTAGGAGTCATATGGGTAGCCCCTAGGGAGTTCTCACAAAATGTTGCATAATTGCACCTTGCTGTTTTGTAAAAAAAAAAAAAAAAACAAAAGACAACAAAGAAGTGACAAACACTTTTTTTCACATTTTAATTCAAATAAATAAACAAATTTTGTGTTTTCCCCTCTTCGTTTCACACAATTGAAGATAAAC
>NW_008481840.1:948760-1016075 GCF_000524495.1 Plasmodium inui San Antonio 1
TGGAGAAAAATCTTCACAACGTGGTGGCAGAAGGCTGCAGTGAGCTGAGATGGCACCACTGCACTCCAGCCTGGGGGACAAAGTGAGACCCTGTCTCAAAAAAAAAAAAAAAAAATAAATAACTAAAATAAATAGATACAAAAAATAAATAAAACAATTACAACGTTATGGGTCTGTTCCGCTTCGTTTTTCCTTAATACGTCGAACAATGTGCGAAAAGCAGCTCAACAAGGAAGAAGCATGGAGCCAGATATATAGATATATATGTAGCAACAGCACGATTCTCCACCAGTAGCACAGTTGAGGACGATTTACGGACGCGTGGCGACTCGGCTAGGGATTTTTCTTCAGGGTCAATCTTCTTTGCCTTGAGACTTCCCTATGTTTTTTTTTCTGCGCGAATTTTTTGTTTTTTCCATCCTACGAGGGGGTAAGGAGGGGTGAGCAGGAATATATGTGACCATGAAGCATTATTCCTCTGCACGCGGATGGTGCAAGTGACACGTGCAGACGATAGGCCCACTTCGCCCTCCCAGGAGCTTACATTCATAAGCCCATTTATGTAGTCACTATTTAAATTTTGCGCGCCCAAGTTGTGCAGGTTTAAACTGCGTCTAGCGTGCTTTTCCATGACGACCGCGTTGTCTTCCACAAATATTTCGATGCAATGATATATGTATTCGTAATAATTGAAGATGTTTTTTTTCTCTTCTCTGACTTCTTCCTCTATTTTGTTTTCCTTTGCGTTGTCATCTTCGATCAGTTCGTTCAGTCTGCGCGAGGGAGATGTGTGTATGTATGTGTATCTATGTATATGTTTGTATGTGTATCTATGTATATGTTTGTATGTGTATATATGTATTTGTGTGTGAAGGGGGGTAGAGAGGGCAATCAGGGACGGACGCAGGTAAAGGGGAGATGAATATTACGCAGTAGAGCGGAGTTCACGTGTTTTTTAAAATGGGTTGAATAATTATGGGGATGTGCAGTTTGAAACCCCTCTTTCGTTTTCCGCTCATGCGTGGCGTTCACCTTTTGGCGATTGAACGTATAGGTGGTTATGCAGTGTGGTGGCGCTTTCAGAGTGTGGACACATGGGGAGGCAGCTCACCCGTGTTGCAGTTCTACATGCACCTCTTACGCATCCCCCACCCGTGTTGTGCTTCCACGTGCACCTCTTACGCAAGACGTACGCCCCCTTTTGTCGACCCACCTGGAGGTATCCACCTGGTAATGGCGCACCAAGTGGTTAGTCAAAGTGTTTAGCAGCACCATGGCGAAGCACTTGATTTTACAAAGGTTCAAATTTATCCTAGAGAAATTTTCACTTTCGCGTTCATGGTTCATTTCATCTTCGTGGGGGAGCTCTTGGATGCGTTCATCGATGGAGTGGAAGTAGCTGTGGTTGTTGCACTTGGGGCTGTCCACCTCCGAGCTGATGTTAACAGTGGACGAAATGATATAGTACACCTTGTTGATGTCATGAATTAGTAGTGCCATTTCGTTATATGTCGTGAAGTTTAGGTAGGAGAGAAGGTAAGTCAGAATTTGAATATATAAAAAAAGGAAGTAGTTAATATAGGTAAATTCGTCTACATTCATCTGGTGGTGCACAAGGTAGTTGTATTTTTTCCTTATTTTTTCGATTACGTCTTTTTCGTCGCTGTTCTGTTCTGAGCTGGTTCCTACGTCGGAAATGTTTTCATCGATGATTTTTTCGCTCGATTTCGAATTGGAGCAACTGGATGCCTCTTCGTCCTTGTTCATCCTTTTGCTGTTTGCCTTGTCGCTAGACTTGGGCGGCTTGTTTTCCTCCAGTTGGAAGTGGTCCTCTTCGTTGGATGCTCCGCTTCCCGCGTTGTTAGCCCCCTTTACAGTCCTTCTCATGGCCCTCTTCGGGGAAGACGAATCCGAGCCACTGTCCCGTGGATCCTCGCTCTGGCTGATCTGGCCGCTCTTGGCGCTCGACCGACTTTGGGGCATGTACTTCCTGACGATGAGCGCGTATATATCTTTCACACGGGGGATGCGAACGGAGACGTTCACGTTGCAGCCATCTCTCCTCGAGCCGTCTCTACTGGTACCCTCTCCATGTGTTCCCCCCCAGGTGGAGGCGTTGTACTTGGAACCCACATCCCGTATGAAGCTTCGAACCTTATCATACAGCACTAGGTGGCAGGCGTTTTCGATTTCTTTAAGTACCGTTTTGACATATTTCATTTTTAAATTTTTATTGGTTAAACGGTCGTAAATATCTAGGAGGCACTGGAAGAAGGGTTGCTCCATTTTGTTAAAGAGGAGTGTGTCTGCGGTTAGGAAGTGGGCAGTGTCCCTCATTGGACGGTCTTTCTCCTGGTTAAAGCCCCCCCTGTCAAAATTACTAAACATGTAGTGATTTTCAATTAGGTAGAAGAGCATATGATGGAGGCACTCCGCCAAGCTGTTTACAAAATTGTAACTCTCTTTGTCCAAAATGCAGTTAATAATTTTTTCACTTCTACATTTTAACTTCATGTCTGGAGTGAAACAGAGGCAGAAAATACTTGGGCAGATTTTCATCCCTTGGATGAATCCCTCTTTGTACAGATTTCCCAAAATCTGAATTCCTAAATTTTTAATCAAGTAAAGTTCTTCTGTGGAGCAGTCTATGTATATAAACCGGTTAACCCTCAGCATGTCGATAATTTTTTGAGCAAATAGGGAGGCCACCAGGAGGACGTGTATGATATCGTTATTGTGTCGATCCTCTTCGTTCCCCAAGTTGGGGCTACCTGCGACTTGTTCATTACTTATCAGTAGTGTGTCATTTGGTTCGTACGAAATGGAGTTGGTATTTTCTTCTTGTTTGTTTATGCCTTTATTGGCTTCCTTTTCTCGTTTGGTGTGGCTCCTTTTGTGTGGGTCGTCTGTGTTTTCCTCCTCCAGGGTTGCCTCCCTTTTGACTCTGTCCTTTTGGTGGTTACCCTTTCCTGGTTCGTCATGACTACTTATATTGGTAGGGTCAAAATGGAATCTGTGTATGTCTTCACTTTGGTTTACACCCTCTTCTTCGGGTGTATCCGATAGGGTGTTTTCTTCCCCATTTGTAAGTTTTACCCGGTGGCAGTTACCCATTGCACTATTTCGGATAATAGTTTCCGTGGTTTTACTCTCCCCCTTTACGCAGTTGCTATGATTAGCGTTTCCTCTCCTGCTGGTGGTCATTTTCCCTTTTTTCGTAGTTCTATGTTGTTGCTCCTTGGGGGACACAAGCATACTGATTCTCCTACCCTGGGTTTCACTTTCGCATTTCCTCCTCTTGATACTTTGCGCGAGGAGCAAATTATCCTTGTTGTTAAGAAACTGCTCGTATGTCTTAATAAGCTGAAGCAGCGTGTATAGAAAATTCTTCTGCAAAATCGGATTGAACGAATTTATGCAAAAAAAAAAAACATTTCTCAATTTTAGGTCATTCATAAAATGGGAGTTGTAAAAGTTGGAGAGTATTTTACTTAAGCATAGGAGGAAAAAGCATTTGTATTTTATGTCATTCGAAATGTAGAACAGGTCTACAATTAGATTGACTACAATTAAAGACAGATCATAAAACTTATAGTTACATATATCGACAAACTTCTGTATCTTCTTAGTGTTAATTTTTTTCTGAACAATTTCTGTAATTATTTCATTTTTCAGTTTGAGAGTATTCCATTTGTTAATATAATCGACCTCCTTATTGAACATGAACTCAAAGTAGAGAATTCCTTGACTGTATATCTGCACACGTCTTGCGATGTCGGAGAGTTTGATATATTTTACACTATTCGTTTGGTTTTCGTCATCGGATTTGAGGGGATCTGGCTTCTCTTTCTTTCTGGTGTATTGGTTCGATCCTCCCCCTTTCGCCCCATTGCAGTGGTTCTTCTTGCTTCCACTTTTGAGCTCTTCCCTGTTTGTCTCTTCGGTGTCGCCCACCCAGACATGCGTGTGGCGGTCCACCCCTTCGGAATACACATCGTTCACAATAATCTTGTTGATGTTGATAAATTCCATCATCACCGAAATGAGCCACGCGTGTTTATCTAAATTTAGCACATCGGTGTGCGTCACGCAGAAAATGTCGAAGATATGTTTTTTGTACTGATCTAGGTGATTCACAAATTCTTCGTAGGGCACATCGATGAGATTGCAGGTGAAGAAGTGGTCGGGGTGGTTTTCTTCCTTTTGTAGGTTTCCCTCCTCTGGGCCGTTAATCTCTGCTGTCTTAGAATAGGCGCGGCAAAGTTTCCCGCGCACGCGCTGTTTCTCCTCCTCAGTCATAAACTGAAACTCGCGCACGAAGTCGTTGAGCTGCACGACGTAATTATTTATTAGGAAGCACAACTTGTATTTGTGTAGCTTTATAAGGCACTCTTGGATATACGTCTTGAAATAAACAAAGTTGGAAAAGATATACGTGTGTAGAGTGCAGAGCAGCTGGACGTACGACCTCGAAATGAAAATATTCTGATGGTAAAGCAAAGCGTTGTTGAAGTGCACCCTCTTAAACTGGAACTTTAAATTCAGGTCCAACTTACAGTGCGGAATAATCGATGATAACAGCTCGCACACATCCTTGGACACATCGTTGTTATAAATGTATGGATAAAAAAAATCCATATATCTGATAAATAGACTCGGCATAATTTCGATTATAATGTTAAATATGTTTATAATTTTTTTGGTCTCCTTTTCGAGGGAACTATTTCTTCTACTTCTAATGAAGAGACAAATTAAATTATGGATCCAGACTTCTAGCACATATTTCACCTTTTTTTTCGTCAAGATTTCTAGGTATTTGTATGAGTTGCTTAGGTATATGTTGTATATGCTGTTTTTAATTTTGAGCAGGTTGCTTTGTTGTTTGGTCTGCCCCAGGCCTGTTTCTCCGTCTTCGGGGGGGTCTTGTTCGTCGGACTCATCCATCGAAACGTCCGCATTTTTTTTGCTTATTAGATGGTTCGTGGTTTTTCCTTTTCCTGTCCAGCAGGCTCCTTGGGTGGGTAAATTGCCTCCACGTTTGTGTCCATTTTTGCACCCATTTTTGTAGCCACTTTTGTAGCCACTTTTTGGCGCGAGTTTGTAGCTACCCGAGGCACCGCTCCTATGGGCGGCGCTGTGGGGATTCCCCCCCGCTCGCATCCCCTCCTTGTCTTGTTCGCTCAGAAAGCACAGAACTGAGTCCAACCTCTCGTCATACATCCTTACGTTCTTCTCCATGTGGGAAAGCATCTTACTGACGATGTTTATGTTGTGCTTGTTTTTCATTACGTAAAGAAGATGAATAAAGAGAGTGTACATATTTTTTTCAATCCTTATTTGCACCGTGGAATCCTGTTCCATGCCCACTACTGATTGGCTTTCTTCCGATTCGTATCCTCTACCATGTTGCGCGTTTGGGTACTCCCCATGGGCCTGTCCATGCTGGTAGGGGTCTACCTCTACTTCTGGGGTACCTTCCCTTTTCTCCATCTTCCGCTTCGCTTGCGTGAATATGTTAATGAAGAAAATGTCGATGAATATTTCGAGGACGGCGCTCTTCATCGTTTCGTTGTCGAAGGTGGACACGTACCGTTCGATCAGGTCGTTCATGATAGAGAGGTTGTCGTGGATGCAGTCGCTTTGGCTGGTGTGGCGGCGGTCCTCTCCGTTTACGTGGTACTCATCTGCGTGGTGCTGCTCATCGGCCTGCTGCTGTTCGTGATTCTTATGATCCTTGTGCTCCTCCTCCTCGCCATGGTCCTGTTCGCTGGCTGCTTCTGCCCCTCCCTGAGAGTACCTCTTCGCGTAGACGTTAAAATACACGATATATTTTAAAATCTTCACGCTGACAATTCGAATGCTGATTTTTATGTCCTTTGAGCAACGCCTAATGGAGTCGACAATCTCGTTTGTGATGTATTGGTTCAGATCGATGGGTTGGTTACGGTTGTAATGATTGATTATTTCCTTCTTTTCGTTGAGTTCATTTTTCTCCTCGTTAGTAGCAGTCGGACTGTACTCCGTTTCGACAGCCTTAGTGTGGGTACTACTTAGCGGATGCTTCGTTATTCCGCCGATCAGTTGGCACCGATCGGACAGATTTTCTACCTCCAGAAAATTTTTGCAGAAGTTGTAATATATGTACAGTGTGTATTCTCTGACCTTTAGATAATTATCCGTCAAGCAGGACATCAAAATGTTTTGCGTGTGCTTGCACTTCAGGTACAGATAGTTATCACTTATAATATTGTTGATTATGGAAATGCTGTAGTACCTGAGATTCTTGTTTCCGTTTTCGTAGAGTATGTAGAAGAGCTGATTGAGGGCTACGAAGAAATAATCGTAAAAGGAGAAGTAGAGGTGAATCCTCCATACGATGTTGATATAAATGTCAAAGTTGTGTGCGCAGGTGCACTTGGTCAGGGCCTCGTCGTCCTTTCTGTCGGCATTTCTGTATTCGTGGCACAGCATCTGGGTGAATTTACTCACGCGGGTGGATTTGTTCCCATTCAGGGGAGCGGCACCTATCTGAGAAGAGGTACCCTTCATTGGAGGGAGTACCTTCTTCATCTTCTTCTCCTCCTTTTCGCCCGTGATCCACTTCGTCGTTCCCTCCTCTGGATCCCCATCGACGCACAAAAAATCATTATACAGGATGAGTATGTAAGAGTACACATGATTGCAGTTTTTGTCTATGCCTTCAATGACCTTGTCACATTTGAGGTGTACCATGAGGTAGTAGTAATATACGACGAAGGCTTTCAGTTTATTCACAAATTTTTCAAAACAGTAGAAACCCTTATTCTTTTCTTTCTTCTTCCTAAATTTGCTATTCAGAAAGGTGTCGTTCCCTTGCGCCTCTCTGATTATAATGCCTTTGATGATGTTTCTCACTTTGCAGTTATCACAGTTGTATTCTGCTACGTTGGAACAGTGCAGAAGTTTTTCGATCTGTTTCGTGGTGTCCTGGTCGAGGCTTTCCCATTGACTGTGCTTTTTATCGCCGTTCCACTGGCTGTTTTCTTTCTCGCTGTTTGTTTGGTTATCTCTTCCTGTTTTACAGAGGCTGTTGTACCTCCAGGTGGTATCCTCCTGGGGAATGTCCCTCTGCGTGCTCATCTTCTTCGCGTCTTTGTAAATGCATGTCTTGTGATAAAACGATTCACACTGTCGGCACCGGAGAAGTTGATCGTTTTTTTGCATCTCGTCGCAGCACCTGAGGAGTTTCATCATTTCTCCGGGGAGACGTTCGCCTCGATTGGTACTAAGTAGTTCCTTTTTTGCCGCTTCCTCGGCAACCTCCTCCTTTGGCCCTTTCTTCCCCTTTGTGTTTTTTTTTTTTTTTCCCGAAATTTCTCCCCCCGTGATGCAACTGTGGGTTGCGAGTCCCTCCTTGGCTTCCTTAAAACCGTCCAATCGAAAGAGCGGCTTTATAAACTTATTCTGGCACAGCTCCTGGTTCAAATTGTACAATAAATGGAAGCAAGCGTCATTCACATAGTTGTATACATTAAATGTATACTTCAAAATGTATCTTAATATAAAGAGACAAGTCTCTTTTACATTGCCTTCATGTCTCTTGTTAATGACATCAAAGAATATGTGAATAGAATTTTTCACAAACAGTGTACTTATGCTGAATAGGGGATTGTCGCAGCATTTTATTAGGTCCAGAATGAGGGACTGCAAAATGGTTTTCGCATTTTTGTTGTCCTGGTAGAGAGTTTTTTCGATAATCTCTATTAGTATATAATTGACTACACTGTTTAGCCTCTTGAAGTTCTTCCTCATCATGTACTGGTTCAGGGATTCCTCCGACGGGTCTTCTTCCCTTCCTGAGGTTGTGCTCATTATCTGGTTGATTTTCTTTTCTCCGTTGTTTTTCGCACCCTTGGTGTTGCCCTTTTTCTGCATTGTTAAAATGTGTTTTTTTTTTTTTTTTTTCTTACTACTAACATTTGTTTCTATTCTTTTGTCTTTCTTGTCCGATTCGTATTCATGTGTACTACTCGCATGATCATAATCGTGGGGGTAATCCTTTGTTGTTTTTCTTTTCCTTAACGAGTATTTTGTTTTTCCCTCTTTTGCATTCATTTGGTACTGCCTGGGGGGTTCGTTACCAGTGGTGCGTTTTTTTTTTGTTCCCTTTGTTTGACTGTCTTTTGGGGGGTCCCCACTGGAGGTGCTGCTACCTTCGTCCTCGCTTGTGAAGATGCTTAGGCTGCGCGATTGGTCAGACTGCCCAGCGTCCTCCCTTCCACGGGCATTGCGGGCGTTGCGAGTGTGCCCAGTATTGTGACGGCTTCCATCGTTTCGCCTGCTTCCATCGTTTCGCCTGCTTCCATCGTTTCGCCTGCTTCCATCGTTGCGTCTGCTTCCGTTGCGCACTTTCTTGGGGAGCTTTTCCGCATAGTACTCATCATCATCGTTGTCCGTCTCACTGTTGGAGTCGTCGTGGATCCTCCTCGCCGCTGATGTGCCCTTGCGTCCCCCTCCCGGATGGTGGCCCAGAAAATATTTCCTCTTCAAATCACCCTCATAGTGAGAAAACGAATCTGCAATTTTAATAAGCAGGAAGGTAGTCAGGTGTATGTATGTAGAGTTCACGTGGCTATTTCGGAAGTTCAATTTGTTGTACCTAAAGTTGACGTTGTTTATATTTGACAGAACGTCGTCCAGGACATATTTCTTCATTTTTTTTCGACTCTTATTTCTAAAAAGCCTTAACAACAAATTGCATGAGTTCAAAATAATGTTCTGCACATTGTAATTCGTTTGGAGGGTGAGGGTGCACAGATCAAGAAGGTTAACCAGGATAGTGTCATACTCCTCTATGTACATATAGAAATCGGAAATATAGAGGAGGCACTTTTCATAAACCCAGTTTAGCTGTACTAGGTAGGTCTCATGCACATGGTAGAACTGAATGACTCGATTTCTGATTTCGCAGTGACATAACTTGAGGACAACATTTTTAAAGTTGATCTTTAGGTTTATCAGGACCTGTTCGTTTAGTTGCTCTGTGTCTACATATTTTTTGAAGCACTCGAAATTGAGCAGAATCACATACAGCAAGATGTTGTAGTGTCCGTATATGAGGTCGCACATGACGGCTTCGTTTGGCTGCTTGGCGATTCGTGAGTTGTTCGCGCTGTGTTGTTTCCCGCCATTCTGTGCGCTACTATGTGGATCAGTATGTGGTGCATTTTTTGTGCCAGCCTTACTACGACCTTTACTACTACCCTTGCTTCTACTTCTGGGGGCACTTTCCTTCGCGCGTACTGTCTCATCCGCTTCACCAGCGTCTTTCGGGGGGTCACTTCCGCTTTGGGAAATCTCCTCCCGTTCGTCCTCCGTGCGGTAGTCTTCCTCCACGTTACTGTAGGTGCCAGTCCCTTGGGCATGTCTGCTTTCTCCTGTCCTTTCCCCTTCAACAGACGACTCCATGTCCCTTTTCCGACCCCTTCTGTAACAGATCTCCTTACTGAGAAATTCCTTCACATTTGCAAAAATCTTTTCAAACACGAGTTCGACTTTACTTCCTTCATCGTAAACCATGTGCTTATCATTTTTGAGGCATCCCTCTAGACAGGTCACTATTCGTTTCATCTTTTTATTTTTGTTTATGTCGCTTGAGTTGATACTTAGGAAGGAGTCCATGTGCTGTTCCAGTTGGGGCCACCTTCTGTTATTCTCTCTGGGCTGAATAGAAACGTCACAATCATGGTTCACCATCATTTGGTTGTTTTGCTCCAAGTCGTTTTTGATGCACCTGTTGGCTTCCTCGTTTGGGTCATCCGGTTGAGGCGATTCCCTCTCCGCGTCTACGTCCGCTTCTGCACCCGCCTCTACGTCTGCTTCTTCGTCTGCACCCATCTCTACGTCCGCTTCTTCACCCGCTTCTACGTCTGCTTCTTCATCTGCACCCATCTCTACGTCCGCTTCTGCACCTGATTCTGAACCCGATTCTACGTCTGCCTCTATGCCCCCTTCCAACTTCTGCCCACTTTCGACATGTGGCGCCTCTAACCATTTCGCTTCCATCTCCTTTATCTGCATGTCATCCATTTTGCCCACCTCATTGGGACTTTCTGCGGTCCTTTCCACCTGCGTGGGTTCCCTCCACTGGGTTATTTCTCCAGATTTTTTTTTTCGTACGCTGTTCTTGTCAGGCATATCTGAAATGGGTTTTCCTCCCTGTGATGGATTGCCATTTTCATCCCCTTCATCTTCGTCTGCTAATACGCTAAGTGGGTTACTCTTTTTATCGCCTTCACATTTGACATGATGGATTATACCATATGGGGGGTCCTCATAGGTGTGTTTTCCTTTTCCTTGTGCATCCTTGGTAGGTAGTGATTGCGGGAGATCTCGCAATGTTGCGTCATCGAGTGGGGGCTTCTTTAGGGGTTCCTTCTCAGTCGGCTGTACTTTTGGCGGGTTGTAACGGGACAGGTGCTCATATACCACCTCCACATCAATGGCGTTAGCATGAGCTCCTTCCGGGTAAGCTTCCCCCCTGTAAGCTTCTCCCATTCCGTTTGACACCCCGCGGGGGGGTTCACCAAAGATGTTGCTCCTACCAGGGGGTATTCCAGTTTTCTCGAACTTCTTCAACCTGGTAAACTGGTACTTATAAGCTAACTTCATTTTGTCCACTTCGTTTATTACCCTTTGATCGATGTGGTTGCAACTAGTAAGGAAGGCAGGTTCACTCTTCATTTCTTGGCATCTGTTGTGGCACCAGTGGATGTTGGAGAATCCTGTTTGCTGATTCCTATACGTGCCACTTAACCGGTTAGAGTTGTCCACAAAACCGTGGAAGTTGGAAGAGTGCCTGAGTGGAAGCACGTCCATGTCCAATCTTCTCTCAGAGGAGTAATTCTCACCATTGTACATATAACCATCAGGGGGACCCCTATAAAATCTGAAGTTCCCAAAATTGCAGCTCTGAGTAGTTTGTCTTCCCAATGATGATGACGAGGAATATCTCCCATGGGGACATGCATTTTTAGAGTAAATGATTCGTTCATTATTTCCGTGTTCATTTTTTTTTTTCTTTTTTTCACACAGGGGATGATTTTCATTTGTATATTTTCTTTTATTTTGAAAATTTTGCGATTTTAAGATTTTCAGTGCTAGTTCTTCCGGCGTTTTGCAGTTCTCCAGGTGGTTAATTTTTATGTTGTACGAATTGGATGCATTTAGAATATGTTTTGACGACGTACCTTCATCATTTCTTTTGTTTCCTTCCTTCACCCCGCTGTCGTTTGATCCGAACAAATCGTATTCCTCATCGATGTTCGCATGGACGTACTTGGAATTATTCAAGCCAACCGTAGTTGGGATAATACTTCTGAACATTCTGGATGAAGTTATTGTAGTTATGGGTTTTCTTTTTTGGGGGAAGGGGATTATAGCGACCGGTCCACACACATCCGTTTGCGGGTGCTACTTGGCCTTGTACATTTAGTTGCTGAAGTAACCACAGGAGAGAATTCCCAATTGGTTAGTCTAACGTGTAGAGAAGGGGATTATATTGCTTTTAAAATTATTATAAGAGGGTGATATGTTCTATGCAGATGTGCAGATCTGGGGCCGAGGGCGTAGGCACATACGTGATGCTCGCGATGTGTACGACTGCACATTTGTGTAAGCGAGAATGCAGCGTGTGGTACCCTTGCCGTAATTCCCCTTGACGTCCTCGCTACCGTTTTACACTTGGCTTCTAACTATGCATATTAAAAACGAAAAAAAAAAAAGAAAGACGCCTCCCCCGGATTTTCCCACTTTGGTGCATGACAATTCTCTGAGCCGTTACGGCGTCATCACTTGGGTGAAACTCTTCGTGTTCAGGTAAATCGACGTGGAAATTCAAGCAGGTAGGCGCCAGATCGAAGTGATCTAATCGTTTAAATCTCGAATTGTCACAAAGGGGGAAGATAACACAAGGCATACGCCCATGAACTGTGTTAAAATTTATAACAATTAGACGCTTTTTCTTTTTTTTTTTTAAATGCAAACAATTTTATGAGGTCACAAAAGAAGGGAGGAATCTTTTCGCGGAAAACAGTCACATAAAAAAAAAAGAAAAAGTTGAGACAAAAAAAAAGAAAAAAAAAAATAACGGATGCAATGTAGGAGGAGACGCATGAAAAGGGAAGATATAACCATACAGTTTAACACAAAAAAAAAAAATTCAGTTGGTCAAACTTAACAAAAAAATAACGACCAAGTGGCGTAAAAACATGCGAGGCATTCTGTCTGGAAATTTATTAGCCGGCTAGCGGCATGACGAAAATTTGCCAAAAATCAAACACTTTTAAGCATAAGATATTTTGTTGTAAGGTAACGAACGCTTTGAACAAGCATTATTTTTGCAGAGTGTTAAAGGGCTTCGCAATTTTTATGACTACAGGGTTGGTCCATATTTTGCTCACCGTTCGGCTGGCAAATAGTTATTCTTTTTGCAGTGTCGTCACTTTGCTGTGCTGCTACCTTGCTGTGCTAACATTGTGCGTTTTTTTTTTTTTTTTTTTGCACAAGGCTGACTGTGCATTAAATTGATAAGATGTAACAAGGGGCTGCAAAGTCTGGGTGAGAATTGAAGGAACGCGATCTCGTTATGCGAATTTGGCAAAGCATCAACCTACTCGTCCGGATGTATAACTAGTTTAAAAGTTAATATTTTGAAACACTTGCAGGGGGGAGAGACACATGGAGTAATCAGCGGATAACGCCATTGTGTGTGGGTGTGGCGCATCGTTCTTATGGTCACACGTTTATGTTACATGTTTGTATACATTTGTATTTTTTTTTTTTTTTTTTTCCCCTTTGTATTTACACGAATAAGTCCATTTACATGCATGTGACCCCTCCGCGCGGCGCAGATGTCATGAAACACACTTAGCGCTTTTCGCAAACATCTCAAACGGGAATGTTTTTAACTAATGAAATGAGAGGAAAAGGGCAACGGGAAGGAATATTTTTATAAGAGCTACTCGGAAGAAAAGTTGTGCACGATATTTTTGCCTTTCTGCTCGATTTTGCAGAGAAGCCATTAGAGAATGAGGCATTTTTTCCCCTACAATACTATGCCCTTAGCGAATGTGTGCATTTTTTTTTTTTTTTTTTCGCTTCTCTGCATACATGTTGGTTTTTTTTTTTTCCCAATTTTTACCGCAACGTTGAAATATTTTCAGATGCCTCGCTTTATTTGGGCACGGTCAAATGGTTGAACTATTATTTGACTGCTTTTGTAAAAATGTCAGGAATCCACAGAAAATGTTCTTTTTCAAATGGTAACAAATTTACGTTTTCCCGAAAAGACCTTAAAAGTTCAGTGTGTTTGGATGCGTCACGAATGATTAAGTGTTATGTTTACTGGATCGCCTCCCGACGACATGAGAAAAAAGGGAATGTGCAGCTTTTGAAAACGAGCAGCTTCCAGCATAGCGGATCACCGCGTCATTTTTGTTTCTCCCGAGTTAATTTATCACTTTGTAAAGCCTTTGGAGGGTTCGTATGGCCAACTGAAAAGTGCTACAACGCTCTTAACGGAAAGGGGGGGATAATCCCCAATGTGCTACTCGCCTACGTACCAGCAACGAGTTCCTTTTTAATTTTGCTCTCTGAAACGGATTAGTCTTTTCGTTTGTCATTATTTTGTGCACGCTGGAGTTTGTTTCGCCCGTTGGTTGTAGTGTTCGTATTTGCGTTGGCGTCCTTTTCTGTTTCTATTGCTTTCTTTATTTTTTTTTTCCACCCCTTGTTGTGAATTCGACTTGTTTACCAATCAGGCTACTCAACAAAAATGTGTACGAACGCGATGATATCTTCGTTCTTTATAAACGCTCGGGTCGACACCAGATAAGTCTCCTCAATCTAACGTTACTTAAAAAGTTAACACACCATAGATAAGCGCAAGGAGAGAAGTAACAGTAGGGTAATGTATGCTTTTTCGCCCGTCATTAGTATCCACTTTGAAACGCATCGTGGGCATCACACAATGGGGGCATCCCCAAGGGACTTATCATCTTATACATGCTCCCGCTCAGAGCATGCTGATAAATATACGTACCTATGCCGCATCGCCTAAACGGATCCAAATTTTAGCGTTACAAAAATGTACGTCATATAACGAATGGCAAAAAAAAAAAAAAAAATAAAAAATACAATACAATAAAAAGGTAAAAGAAAAACTTCTCTTATCAGATGAAGGAAACATCTCCCCACCCCACCCTACCTTCCCCTGGCAAAACACATTTAAGTAAAATGCGAATTCAGATTAGGGTTTTTTCGCATCCCTGTGAAAAAGGAAATCTTCATTTTTTTTGGTGTCATATGACCTCTCCCCCATTATTGTTAGTTAAATAATAGTATAAAAAAAAAAAAAGAATACAAAATGAAATTAGAGGAAGAAAAGGATGAAAAGAAAAAAGATCAAACGGAAAAAAAAATCATTTCGCAGAGGATGAAGAAATTGTGTTTTATCTTGAACAATCCTATTATCGACATAAGTACGTGAAAGAGCAACACGGCTAGATGTGCATATTTGAGCGGTGACATTGAGGGTGGGGCGATGTCCTCACGTCTGTGCTCATTACTTCCGCATAGCCAATTATGTGGCATCCCTCAGAAAAAGTGCACCTGAGTAGATACCTGTGCGTTTCATCTACATGGAATGAATCTGTAGCTTCTGTGCAGTTCTTCCTCTGCTTTCGTTCCTGTCTGCAGAGGAGAGTGCTATTCGAGGGAAGAAGGGGGGGGGGAGATTGTCCCCTACGTGCATTCCCAGCCGTGTGCGCCGATGTGTTCTCTCCTCAAATGGGCCAGCTTTTTTGAGATGTATCTGGAGCCATCACAAAGGGAGCTTCAGACATTGACTGGGCATACGGGAGTCCCCTCCGCCAACATGCCCTCTTTTTCCCCCTTATTTTGTCCCCCTTCTGTACAGATGAACTGAAGAACATCCTATGGGGGGGAATATCCGATGAGATGGGCTTCGACGTGAGGGAGAACTGCTGGAAGCTAGCCCTTGGATACCTTCCCCTAAATCGAGAAGATACAGATAAAGTATTAAAAAAAAAAAGAGATGAATACGAAAATTTGAAGAAAGAATATTACTACAATAAGAGTAAATTGTCAGAAGAAGAAATGAAGATTTTACGTCAAATTAAGGTGGACATACCACGGACAAAATCCTGTTACAACATTTTTAATCATAAAAAAATTCAGCAGCTGAGCGAACATGTGCTGTTTATATACTCGGTTCGACATCCAGCTTCCGGATACGTACAAGGAATTAACGATCTGGTGACCCCATTTTTAATCGTTTTTCTAAGACCGATAGTTTTAAAGAAGGAAATAAATTCTGATGATATAGACAGGATCACTGATGATGCGTTGAGGAACGTTGAATCGGATTTATATTTTTGTCTTTCCAAACTGCTGGAACAGATTCAAGATAATTATACTTTTGGACAGCCAGGCATTCAAAGAGCAATCATAAAAGTTAAAGAAATAGTAAAACGAATTGATAATTCTTTGTTCAATCATATTTACGAAAATAATATCGACTTCATTCAGTTCTCCTTCCGATGGGTGAACTGTCTTTTGTTAAGAGAATTTCCCATAAATATATCTGTGAGATTGTTGGACACGTACATAAGTGACATATGTGACATTTTCACTGACTTCCATCCGTACATTTGCGCCGTTTTTTTAGTTCACTGGTCTAAGTACTTAAAAGAGATGGACTTTCAGCAGATGCTCCTTTTCATGCAGCGCTTTCCCACCCAGAATTGGAAGATTCAGGACATCGAGTCCATTCTGTCCGAGGCCTTCGTTTTGAAAAACGCCTTCCAATCCTCCCCCAAGCATTTTTCCTAGTCCCGAGGGGAGGTCACCTGCGATGGGGTAAACTGTCAAGCGGTAAACTGCGAAGCAGTTGTGCTCATTAGCTGCGAATCCTCCCCCTGTCATATCACATTCCAGCCATGTGGGTGTCTGACCTTTCCGACGTGCGTTCGGGCGCGGGGGACACATGCTCGTGCCCGTCTATACACGCATACAACTCAAAATCTCTGGCGAACACATTTTTCAACCCGCGGAACGGGGAAGCAGAAACCATTAGCGTTTCATGCGCGTCTCCCATTTTAAATTAAACTGAATTAACATATTTTTTTTTTTTTTTTGACTGTACAAATTTTTAATAAAACATAAAAAAGACGCCTTCGTCAATTAGCATGGTAGGGATAGGTGCTACATGGGATAAAAACGAATCGTCCCCATTTTGAAAGGCGAAGAATGGGAAGACCTTTTGGTCCACCCTCTGGTCAACGCCTTGGTCAAGGCCCGCCACACATGCAAGCATAAAATGGATAATTTGGCACATGCATAGCAGGGTAATCTCATACGCTTCTTCGTCTGTGGTGTTTCCCCCTTTTATTCGTCCTTTAATAAAGTTAATTTGTTTCGCAAAAATGTGAGCACATAAAACTGCGGCAGCGCAAGGGAGGGAAACACGTTCAGATGCCCGCCTCTCTTGCGCTTCCGCCCTTTGAGCTGCGCCGCATATTCGAGATCGTGCGTGTTTGCATGCGTTACTTTTCCGTGCCCTCAAACAGCAACCGAGTTGTTTCATACACGTTTATGCACGCGCGTATACGCATGTGTATCTGTTGGTGTGAGCATGGGTTGCCGTGCGTATCTTCTGGCATGCATATATGCTGGCCCTTTTGTGTACGTTCACTTGCCACCCATTTCGCTACTCCCTCTGTGCATACTTGCGCGGAGACGCAACAAGAACGCGTTTCCCCGTTTGGGGGCTTCGCGCCGAGGGGCATTTTTTGCGATTTACCTTTTTGAGTTTTCCTCAATTTTATATTTTGCTTCCATAATTTTGTATAGTGTCAAAAAATTTACTTTTTTTGGCTGCGCATGCTTGGCCAGATATGTTGAGCGAGTCAAAGACTGGGCACGAAATTTGAGGCGTAGAGCGGAAAAAAAAAAAAGACGAAGAAGACACGGAATGCGCAAAAGAATAGACGCGAAAAGTACATGATGGCCTCTCTGTTAGACTTAAACAAAAGTACAACCACGGACGGAGAACCTTCTTAAACTGGTTCCCTCCTGCCAGCAACATTTCCGCATTTGTAACATTTAAAAGAAATAAAAAAAAAAAAAAAAAAAAAAAAAAAAAAAAACAAAAAAGGGAAGGTGGTTGGTGAAAGAAGCATCTCCATGTGGATTTTTCAGCAGTTATAACGAACATCTGTAGAAATAAAGGCGTTAGCGCTTATTCGTTGGGAGTATAATTACGAATATGTAGTTACATGCGGGGCATCTGTCCTCATCTGGACTTGCACACTTGCGCGCATATATTCATAGCTGCACGCACAAGGATAAGTACAAAGCGGAAATTCGTTTCTTTCTTATTCATCTTCCAGAAGAGCTACTATTTGACCGTCTCTTTCGGCTGTTACACCAACTTGTTTTTCCCCCTCAACCGCATCCCAATTGTCCAAATCCAAAAGAACAAAATGAGTTTTAAGGAAAAGATGTACAAAAGGAAGAACTGCGATGAAGTCGTGTATGAGTAAGTGGACAGGAGGAAAGGTTATGCACAAGTGTAGGAATCCATGTTCTTGCTTCCTTGCGCGATGTGTCACAGATTTCCCTCCACGTAACATGCCCCCACTTGGCTTCAAACCAAAGTGGCTATCGTTACCGGGAGTACAACGCATAGCTGTTTGTTTATTTTTCCTCCCAACCCCCCTCCGTCTGTTTAGGGCCTATGGAAAAATTGATCAAAATTTTAAGTCGAATGGAAATATATTAAAGGAGAAAAATGGTACGTCGGAAGATGCTCAGTTACGGCTGACATGGGGAGTAACCCTCATTGGGGAATGTCTATACGTGGAGTGCTCACCACACTGCTCGCCACACTGTTCGCCACACTGCTCATTCCTTCCCCCCTGTAGACGTCGACAAAAGTTTGACGAAGAACCTCCCCTTCTTTATGAACAAGGATACGAATAATAAGGTAAAAGATAAGAGGAGAACCCCACGCGATTAGAAGAATGTACATGTGTGGATGTAGAGCTGCATTCCCGTGGAGCCACCCCTTTCGATGTCTCCTCCTTTGAACCCCTTGCAGCAATGGGGTTGCCCCGTGAAGCGGAAACGTGCGCGCACACACGAGTGCCTATATATATGTGCTTTTGTATATGTCCGATGTATATATGTGCATATATATAGGCGAATCGACTGATGCACTTATCCCCCCACGCGCACTGCAGAAGAAGTACGACTACCGGATGAACGTCAACGAGCGAGACGAAGACGTCGAATTCGTGGCGAAGGCAATGAGAATTTATTTAAATGTGGATGAGGCGATCAGAGTCCGAATGGCACTCTTGTACACGACGGAGCAGTTCACACTATTTCGAAATTATTTGATAGCCATCAAGGAAATACTAAAGGGAGTTTTAACAATCAAAGTTACGAGGAAGGGAAAAATAAAAAAAAAAATATTAAAATTTAATCGTGGACATATATGCATCATGGCGAATTGGTCAAGGAAAATACTAGGGTATGATGAGATCACCCAAATTAATATTGGCAGTAGCTGCACCCCCGAATTGAGATTGTTTGAGAAAAAGTATCAAGACACTTCCAACAGGCCCAACTATGTTGTCCTGAGGACTCTCTACAGGGATTACAGTTTTTTGTTTATAACCGATGAAAAAATTTTAGTGAGAGTTAAGGGTGAATCTCCACTTATAAAATTAAAAATTCTGCTAAAAAATCCAAATGTTCTTCTGCAAAATCGTGATTTGCACTTAAATAATTCCCTTATGAGTGAACTGAAAGATAGCACCATTTCGACGACTCAGGAAAACTGTGAAGACATGAGGAGAGATCGACAGGAGGAGAACTACGAGGGGGCACCAGGTAGCATCAGCAATGATGTGATAGCTAAGGACAACATGCAGGACATGAATAATGTGAGCCAAGGATTTAAGTACTTTTTTTTGACTGTACTTCGGAGCATCAAATCGAGGCCTGTCGACATGTACAATGAGGAAATCAAAGCGATAATTAAAAAAAATAATATGATTTTCTTTGATAAGTACGATTTTAAAAATAGGAAAATTAATTCTTTTTTCCTTTTCTGTCAAATACAGTTTGACATTTGTGGGCCAGAAATCTGGTTCACCTCCAAATTTGACGAGATACTCTTCACGCACATGAATTAGGCATTTCCTTTTGTTCCAACGACGTTGTCGCGTTTTTTTTTTTTTTTTTATTTGTTTTCGTGTGGATAGGGGTATGAGTGTGCATAAAATGTTGGCATTTTTGTGTGACGCATTTCTAGCCGGGTACAGACGTGCAAAAAAAAAAAAAGATGATTAAAAAAAAAATACCCAGTGGCAAATAAAAAGGTGCCGCGTTTTTTGAGCAGCGCCCATGGGACACCTGTTTGTGTGCGCGCGAAAGGGACGACTACTCCTGGAGGTCCTTTGTCAATCCCTGCTTCTTCATTTCCGCTGGAACGTTCCAGTAAATTATGCCTGCACAGTTTCGGGAAATTCGTCGCCGCATCCGTTTTGTTACTTTTTTCCTCTTTTGCCGTGGGCGCTAAGCTTCGAGGCGCGTCTGATAAGGGTGGGCCTCTCCGTTTCGTGCTCCCATTTGCGATGTCTTTTTTCTTTTGTGCCCTTTGCTCTCTCCGTTCCACTGCGCGGGCGCCTGCCTAATTTGCTGTGCCTTACTTTCGTCCTTCGAAACCGATATGATGAAGTGATTATCGACCGTGAACATGCATTTGTTTATGACGTCGTTGTGTGCATCTCCTGCGGGGGGGGGCGGTTAGGCGCTGATGTAGCTACTGGGTGATGTAGATACTCGGTGATGCGGCTAATCGGTCATTCGGCTAATCGGTCATTCGGCTAATCGGTGATGCGACTTCGCAATCGTGAAAATTGCCGAGGGGATCATACCGATATAGAGACACGTGCACGTCTTGAATTCGTACAGCCGGAGCTTGCAGTCGTCGGAGCCTGTGTGTGTGGAGGGGTGCGCAGATGGGTGAACAGATGGATAGGAGTTTGTTCCGCAGGCGGAGATGCCAGCGCAGAGAAAGGGGGAGGATGATATATGTCTATATAGGCGATCCTATCTCTGTTCCCACTCGTGCAGCCGCGGACGTACCCGTTATGAAGTACGTCCCCGTGTCGTCCATGTCAACCGTGAGGACATTGTGGAAGGGGGAATAGTAAAAATGCTTGCTGATCTCGTTCTTTATCAAATCGTAGTACATAAAAATGTTGTTATTTCCGCAGCAGAGCAGGATGTCGTATTTTTTGTTCAGGCAAATTTGCCTATATCTGGCGTTGATCCTGTCTATTATTTTCTTCACAAGTGTGTTTTCGTCGATGTTGTAAAGGGTTATGAGTCCATCTTCGCTGCAGCTGCAGATCTGGGGGTCGAAAAAAGGGGGGGAGGAAGGGATGCGGAACATGTGGCTTAATCTGAGCAGTGGGGAGATGGAAAAAAAAAGGAAAGCTTTATCACGGTGCAGCAACGCTCGCCATTCAGTCAGGCAGCCAGACGCATGGGCACTTCTTCGATGCATGGCTCCATGACGACGCTGCTGCGCAGTTACGTATTTGTCCCCGTAGAGGATGATCCGGTTGATGGGCATGGAGTGGTAATTCAAAGTGTTAACATTGACATATTTGCAATCCTGAAATTTCCAAAACTTAATGTCGCCATGATTCCCAGCAGTGATTAAATCATACTGATTGTGAAACAGCAAAACATTACAGTAGTCATAATGGGAGTTTAAAATGACGGTAACAATCTTCATATATTTTGATGTTAATAAGTAAATATTGTTGTGTACAGAGAGAGCAACGTACTTGCCATCCTTCGTAATTTGTATGCTGTGGCATGTCAAGTTTTTATTTATCTTGTCGTATGTGTCCTCATTGTTGTTTTTTTTTTCCAAAGTGTGTGCAACTTGTGCTTCATGCAATTTGTTTATTTTGCATAGCTTCCCTTTTTTCTCTGCTGGTATGTTTAACATTTTCCTATCGTAGTAAATGAATTTTCCCTTTTCTATATTTTTTAAAAAAATAACTTTTTTCTCGTAAAAATTCCAAGCCATTATGTTGTTGTGGCTACAGGTATACATAATGTAGTTGTAATTGAAGGGGAAACATAAATCTCGAATGTAATTGTTCTGGAGTAACATTAGGACATTGTGTGTGTTATTGGTGACGTCCATCACGTATATGACATTTTCGTGGACGCTGATATATAGCGTGGAGTCGTTTCTCATTTCTATGGAGTTAATCGATCCGTACAGCTTCGTTTTTCTCACGATTTTTTTTTCAGCCACGTCTATTAGGCTGACATAGCCGTCTCCGCTTCCTGCACGGAGGGGGGGGGCAGAATTGTTAAAGTGGATTGAGTAGTTTTTTGCTGCGCGAATAGGTGAGGAAAATTTTGTAGTGGTCACTTTGTCATATCGTCATTACGTGTTGGTGCTCCTTTTCCAGCCGTTTGCTACGCTTGGCAACGATGTTACCCCCATCAGGGCGCTCCCTGCCTCACCTGTCAAAATGGTATTATCGCTCAGAATCTTCACCACGTTTATCCCGTTGCTGAAGAGGTAGTTCTCTGGGAGGATCTTCTCGAGCACCTTCGACTTTATGTTCACCACGAGGATGTCGCCTGTGAAGGGGTGGGACGCAAGTCACCATCAAGCTCTCCATTTGGCTAAGCGGCTACTCACTAGCAGGTACACATCCACCGTACACATCAATCGTACACATCGCTCGCACACTTGCGTCGCTGCGACCCACCTGTGGTTGTCCCGAGGTAGGCGTACTCATCGTTTTTCTTCAGCTCGAGACACACAAACTGTCTCTTGTAAATGGAGGTGTTCACCTCCTCCTCGCTCATCAGCTTTTTCGTGAAGTCGTAGTAGCAGATCTTGATGCTGTTAAGTTTGGCTTGGTAAAAAGGGGAAAAATAGAGCAAAAATGATAGGATGGGAATTTGGTCTCAGTTGGGGTTCCTTAATGGAAGAAGGCTTTCCCCCCCTGGTTGCCAACATTGGGGGGCCTAATCGCTGACGCGTCCTTCCCCCCTTTACAGCACAGGAAGGAAGGAACTAACCTATTATAAAATTGTTTGAGTTGTGGAAAAAGGAAACATTCGAGTAGGGATAATCCGAAGAGGATTTGTAAATAAATTTCTGGTTCTCAATTTGAGTCAAAATCAACGTCTTGTCATCCTCCCCACCGGACGAAAGTAAATACTTCCCATCTCTGCTGATGGAAACATCCAGAGTCCTAAACTTGTGAAGAGACAAAATAATCGGATCTCCCTCATTCTCAAAATTGTAAATATATATGTTAGACACTAATTTACTTTCTTTACAGCAGCAGATATACTTTTGACCCCTATCGACATATAACTTGGTGATCTTATTTTTGTTGCTTTTAAAAATGATTCTATGATTATTCACCACGTCCTCTTTTATGATGTTCGTTCCTATGGCATAGATCATGTAGAAGTGGTAACGGAGTTCCTCCTTCTTTAACTCATAGTAATTGTGATTGATGTCTATGCTTTTCAAATTGTAAACGCTTTTCAGTTTTTTTTTTTTTTCATTTTCCCCAATTTCTTCCTCCTCTATTAGTTTTAACTTTTGTTGGTATATTTTTTTGTCTAGTTTTTTTTCATGTCTTATGAGGATCAGGTTGTTGGATATGGCTCCGTTGAACCCGATGTAGGATTCCGCGACGAGTTTCCTCTCCATCGCGGAGGGCTTCTTTGGTTTGGAAATGGGTAAGTCGGCAGCTGCGTCACCTTGTAACCGCCTCACTTTGCAACCGCTTCACTATGCAGGTGAGTGAAGGGGGGCACTTGAAGCGGAGGAGGGAGAACCCTTGCGCGGGGTAATTTCGGAGATCCACAACCGCTCAGGCCTTATCTCGGTGGGAGTGTTTCCCGTGCCTGTTTCAACCGAAAAGGAAAAAAAAAAAAAAAAGATCCTATTTATGTCGGAGTAAACAGGTTCACATTACCCCGTGTAGATATATTTACACTTTGACGTAAGCACCTGGGGGTGCCTCAGAACATTCACCTGTCCAAGTGCTCCTCTTAAATTTTAATGTCACTTGCGGAGTAGACAAAATATGCACTCGAGTATCCGTATGGTTACTACAGTGCCTCTATTTTCCAATACGTGTTGTCCCCGCTGAGGAGGAACCTTACCGCGCTCACAAAGGCAGGAAAAAAAAAAATAAATAAATAAAAAAAAAAGGAAAAAAAAAAAGATAAAAATGGTCCTAACTTCTCATTGCGCCTATGTCGATATGTGTAATGTCTCACAAAATTATCTTTTACAAAATGTGCACTTTTGGGTGTATCCTCCCGGGTGAGCATAGAAGCAAAATAGTGTAGGTGCTTCTTTGGAGACTAAGGGGGTGGACTGCTGGCGTTAAAAAGTGAATGCTTCTGGGGGGAGTGCGCAATGTGGTGAATCTTCTGCACATCGAAATGCTGCACATGCCGTGGGGAAGTGATCCATGCGATTTTTTATTTTCTCCGTTTCGTTTTGTCACATCTGATACGACGAGTCACGTGTGAATCCCATCCCCCGCGCTGTCCACCTTTTGTGCACCCGAGGTGTAGAAGATGGGATGGCTAGAAGGGGTTTGCACACCAGGGAAAAAAAAAAAAATAAAAAAGAAAAAAAAGGAAGAATCTCTGAAGGGAGTGCAAAAAAAAGGAGCCAAAGGACCTATTATGTGAAAAAAAAAGGCGCAATCAAGAGAGAGACAGTTACAGCAGGGGAGCGAAGTAGAAGAACACCAAACGAAATAACGAACAAAATTGAGAGGGAAATGTTAATTTAGCTTTTTCACCCAGTAGACGCGCTGAAAAATAGCGAGACGACCTCGGCACATCTGGCGAGTGGGGAAAGGGCGTAAAAAAAAGAGAAAAAACAAAAAAAAAGGACATAAGTCCAAGGAGGTTAACAGTCTAGTGGATGTTCTTCTGCGCCTTTGTTTACTTCCTCCCTTTGTTTATTTCTCCCCTCTGTTTACTTCTCCCCTTTCTTTACTTCGCCTTTCTTTTTCTAGAGCAATCTGTTCACAGTGCTTACTCCCCAACAGAAAATGAACAACGAAATCACGAAAAGCTTGTTTCCATATGAAGCTAAATTCTTTAAGGGCATTTTTGACAAGTATATAAAAAATGAAGACTACAGCGAGGAGCTAAAGGTGGTTAGGAGCTCCAAGAATTTAATGGAGGAAGTTATTAGCAAAGAAAACGGATTAAACTTTTATTTGGACGAACACTGTGATGACACATTTTTGCAACAATGCAAGTTAGAGTTTTTTCGAAAAATGCTGAAGTATGTTTATGGAAGGAAAGAGAAAAATGTGACTCATGGGGGATGTTCTTCCGATGTGGGAGGGACGGGGCAGAGCGTAGACACGGTTGGTGAGGAGCAGGGAAAACATGTTAGTGAAGGAATCGGCAATGTAAAGGAGCTGCCAGACTATTTCGTCTTTAACAAAAAAATTAACGTCATAAATAGTTATCGGATTTACAGTTACTGCTCAAACATCATTCAATCCCTTCCGTCGCTCACCTACTTTTCTGTTGTGAAGATATACTTGGCGAACTACCCGTTGAGTGTCTTTTTGTCTTGTGTTTACTTCTACACGTTTGTTACGTACGTGTGTGACGGGGAAAACCTGATAGGTGAGCCCCCGCGTGGTGGGGCCACCGCTGTGCGGAATTGCGACGCGGCATTGCTATTGGGATTTTGTGTGCGGCTGTGTTATGTGGTCTTACTCCATGACTGACTTCTTCATCCACTTCTTCGTCAACTTCTTCGCCCCCCCCCCTTGCAGAATTCCTCGAGTCGCTGTTCTTCTCCCTCATCGTGACCATCGGCTGCGTGGCCTTGACCGCCGTGCACTACGCGAAGGAAAATAGAATAAACTCGATTATGTCCAAGATGAACAACTTTAAAGAGAATTACATATGTCGGAATTTTATAAAAAATGAAGCGAAGAGCGAAGCGAAGTTTGGTAAGTTTGAAAGCAGAAAGACGATCGAAATGAAAAAGTATTCCAAGTATTTCTTCCTAAAGAGTTTTCTGAACAGAATAAATGCGGAGCTGTTTGACTACGAGGTGTTCAAGGGGGACAAGCACTCCAGTTATGTGCAGGAAAATTTTAAGGAAATTATCCCCCTGGTGCATTCTCCTGATAATTCTGAAGGAGATGCGAAGCAAGGGGGTGAGGTAGCACCAAATCGGCAAAGTTTTGGGGGCAAAAGTGCGAACACACCCAGAGTCAGCGGGGAGGGGGTATTACCAGACAGGAGAAGTAAGACGGGGTCGAAGTTGCTATCCAGTGAAGAGCAACAGGATGGAAATGTAGAGATGCAGGATGAGCAAAGAAATTCCAAAGGAACTGCCAAGAAGAAGGTTCTCCTATGTAACGAATCAGATGGGGAAAACAACCCCAGTGGAGACATTCTTCAGAAGGTAGACAAAAGTGAAGAGGGTAGAAGGAACTCCATCGAAATGGCAAAGGAGAAAAAAAGAAACTTAATAAACTACATAATATTTGAAAACAATATATACAAAATTAACAGTAAGAACATTTTAGTAGGTGACATTGTATACCTCTTCAAAGGGGACGTGATTCCAGCAGATGGGATCCTCCTCAAAAGTAACAACATGGTTGTAGATGAGTCAGGCATTTTAAAATCAGAAAAAACATGGAAGAAGAAAATTAGCCTTGATGAATATATGTACTACTATGAGAAATCTAAAAAGAGGAAGATCAGCGTTAACGAGTTAAGGAAAAAGAAACTGAATTATTTCGAAATACTCAATTTGAAGGTCAAGATGACATTAAAAAGGTTTAGTAGAGAGGAGAGAAGCCCAAATGTACCAATGACAAAGGGGGAACATAGTACTGATGAGACTCCAGATGCTTCGCAGAACAAAATGGAAAAATTAAGTGAATGTGGAAATGAAAAAGCGGGAGAAATTAGACGTAGCATAAATGACAGATTAGTTACAAATTTTGAAAAACTATTTGAATACTCTCCTCTTGTCCTGTCCGAATCGACAGTACGAGACGGAACAGGAATCATGCTAACCACCTGCGTTAGTAAAAATAAGCAGATGTTCCAAAATACAATCAAAGACATGGAGGAGAGTACCGAACTGGAAGACATCATAAATAGCTTTTCAAAAAATGTCGTCATTATAATAATTTTTTATTGCATCTTATGCATTCTCTTCATATTTATTCACTTCTTAATTAACTTGGTGGAGAATAATATGCAGACATTTGCTTACAATTTGCTGATGTTTCTGCTTAACTGTATCATTTTGGAGATCCTAAAGTACCTTTTGTTGTCCATTGACCAGATGCCTCTGTTGCTGCAAAACTGCATAGCGATAAATTCGAGGCAAATAATGCGGGAAAATTTTATCCTAAAGAAAAAAAATACTTTCGAGAAAATTCTTTTCACTAACATGATTTATGTAGACTTGGAGAGGTACACAAAGTACAGGTGTGTGTACTTTTTTTGCAATTCGGATATATGCTTTTCCACCGTCTGGGATGGAGAAGGAGATCTGGGAGTAGAGCAAAAATTCGTTAACTTGGCTAAGGACAAGGGCAAGAAAGAAGCAATATGGAGGAGCCTCTTTTTTAAGATTCTCGTTCAGGGCATCCTCACCACCAGCAACTTGTACCATTACAATGAAAACTTTCTGTACATAGATTTGTCCCTCTTAAAATTCTTGAAGGGATTCGAAATAAAGCTGGAAGATTATTTCATCCCCAAGAAGCGCTTATTTCGTGTTATATCTGCTGGGAAGGATTTTGTCATCGCGTTTGTCTTGTCGAAGGAAGAGGCTCTGGGCCAGAAGGGACTCGGTGCGCAAGGCGGGGGGCCCCCCAGCGTGCTGCGCATATTCTTCAGGGGCCGCGCCAGCCTGGTCCTCCCCAAGTGCAGCCAGTACCTGGACGGCGACGCGCTGCGCAGGTTAGCTCGCACGGGAGCGGCAGCATGAGGGTGTGCGGTGAAGGGGCGAAGTGGCACGTCATGATACACAGCACCTCTCCACGTGTACATTTCAACAGGTCTACACTTCAATACGTGTAAACTTCAACACCTCTTCCCTTCTACACTTCCTCACTTCTATACACTTCCCTCCCCCCAGCGACATCGCTCAGCTTAAGGAAAAAGTCCAAAAGGTGCAGCAGCAGAAGAAGGAAGAAGTGATATGCTTCGCATACAAAGAAATAGCGCTGGGCGAGAAGGAGAAGGAGGAGCTCTTCCAGTACGAAGACGACAACGACTACACGTTTGATAACAAAGAGATGAATAAGAACATCGAGGAAACTTACCTCAAGTATGTAGAACAGAATGACTACACGTGTGTGTCCATCTTGGTTTTCGAAAAAATGCTGACGAAACATTTCTATTTCGATTACAAAATGTTGGAAGCCAACGGCATGAGCGTGAAGGTCTTCACCAAGGACAGCATGTCCAAGGTGAAGAAGCTGTTTTGCGACTTCCCCCATTTTTTTGAAAATTTAAAGCTGTACAATGCAAAGCTGGTGGGCGAAGAGGAAGCGCTAGATTTGCACTACCAAAATGATGGGGACAGGTTTGTTAGCCATCCCCAGGGGGGGGACAAGAAAAGCGCAAAATTGAATCCCCAGGGCATGGAACAGAAGAAGTGGGACCGAAATGCATACAATGAGACAACCCCTGCGGAGGGAACAAACCTGGGTAATTACACCCTGAAAAAGGGAAATAACAAATCTTTGGCGCCAAACAAGTGCAGAAGTGAAATTTTAAATTTGAAAGAGTGTGATGATAATGTGATGATAAATATGACTAGCCAAAATGAAGCGCGAAAGAAGAAGCACGACTTCCTCCTAAGTAACAACATTTTTTACAACTGCGAGAATACGGAGTTATCACGTCTGTTGACCATCTCGAATTATTACGGGAAGAATGCACTCGCGACCAATGAAAGCAGTGTAGACTGCGAAGAGGGGACGTACAGCCTACGAATATGCGACAACAGGGGTAGAGGAGAAAGTAAAGAAAAAAGCGACATTGTTATTTTGGATAGAAGTCTCTACGATTTTGTAAAATTGAAAAACTTCTCAAACTGTATTCTCACCAATATACAGCTATTCATAGAGTATAATATCACCTTGTATGTCTGCCTTATCATTTTCTCAACCGTTTGCACCTTGGTAAATGGGTTAGAATTTTTAAATACGATACAAATACTGTACATATATTTTGTGAAGAACGTCATTTTTCACTACTTATCTTGTTATCGAAAAAGTCCCATAAGTACCGTCGGGAAGAAGAAAAAACAAACCTACGACTTTTTTAAGGAAAATGACATAAACAGTATGATTTGCTCTATTCTATCCAAAACGATCATTCTCTTTTTGGTATTTTTCCTTGGACATGTATTCATTCCTGAGTCTAAATGGGATTTTGTGACCCCAGAATTGAGGAACTTGTTTGAATTTTCCGAGTTCGCATATCTTACGGATAGGCAGCAGTCCAGCTACTTTTACACCATACGGTCTTGTATTCGTTTTAAAAAGAATTTAGAAAATTTGAAAATACAAGCCGTCATTGATGTTAAGAATGATTACAGATCGATGGCTGAATGGGACACCTATATCAGTCCGGGTAGACATGGCACCATTCTGTTTAACATCTTTTTTCTCTTTTTCTTTTTCTCCTATATTCATATTTATTTGAAGTCTTTTTTGCGGGACATACACATATATTTGGAAATGTACAAGGGGGAACAGGCTAACCGATTTAGCAACTACATCATCCCTTTAGTGGGTAGCGAACGGGAGGGTAAGAAGGACCTCTCCGCAGAAGTTCGACACTTTATGGAGGAGCTGAAGGAGGAGAGACGATCTACTAGTTTGGTTAACACGAAAAATGTGAAGAATTGTGGAAAGGGACCAAATAACCAATTTGAAAATGGTGAAGCGGGGAAGAATGCAAGTCGAAAGATACCACACACGGAGGAAGCACACGAAGGGGAGAAGAAGTTTTCCTTCCTCCAAATAGCTAGTCAAATAATCTCTAAATCAGGCTTACCCAATGACAATTTTTATGTGATGTTACTGAACCTTGTTTGGGAAAATTACATGACATTCATAATTTTTTTTTTTCTGCTGGCGGCACACATTTTTGTCATTGAGTTCGGCTCATTCTTCTTTAACTTACACGTGACGGGGTTGACTCTATTGCAGTGGGTATTCTGTTTCGCCTGTTGTCTCCTCGACTTGGTTCTTTATTTTGTTACTTTGCGCCTCGGCCTGTTTCTCCTGCCCGCCAGTTCTTTTAAAACCTTCCAGAATTTGTATGAGCCGCGGGAAAGGACCGTGTAAGTGGATAGCCTTCGGCGTTTGCTCCCGGAAAAGAGGGGGTTACCATCTTACCAGTGATCTGTTACGCAGTAGCATTTGGACGAACATGTGACTGTGCCAACGGATTCACCACAACCACTTCCACAGCCACTGCCGATTTTTCCGGGAAGAAAGTGAAGGTGATTCTTTCTACAATCACCCTTTCTTCAAATTTTTTTCTTTCTTGCAGATTTGAAACCCTGAATGATTACAAGCGGAGTTACATGTCCAAGCGATATAAGTACGACCTGAAGGTGTAAGTAACCATTTCGCTGGAACGTCTCCGAGGCAGGGGACAGGCGGCATATGCTTCGTTTTCGCGTTTCGCACCATTTCGGTGTGTTTTTTTTTTTGTCTCCTTTTTTTTATTTTTTTTTTCATCACTTCGCTTTTTTCTTCCCCGTAGGACACGCAAAAGTTGGGTATGAGAGGCAGAACCATCACAAAAAAAGAAGAGTCGCTTATTCGTCTGCACGTACAATTTGGTGTTCCCTTTTTTTTTTTTTCCTATTCGAAACGACCAATTGGTTTGTCTCTGGGGAAAAAAACTATCGTGTGAGTTTTTTCTATCCATGTGTGCCACGCGCGTGTTTTATATATGCACATGTTTTTTGCTCTTACAGTTGGTTACGCTAAGCATTTCGCTTCGCACTTTGCTGAAAAGTGAGTGACACAACAAACGTGGGAACCTAGGTGAAAATAAAAAAAATTTAAAAATGAAAGGTAACTGTAACAAACGTTTTTCACATGGGGTGCCAAAAAGCCGGTGTATCCACCTGGTGTCACTTCCTCTTTTTCTTTTTGAGCAACACGACGTCCGAAAAAGGGGAGGCGTAAACAAGAAGGGGGGAAATAAACTGACAAATGTTAGAACAAAAAAAAAAATATGAGCACCCAAATGTTAGGTGTCACCAAAGCGGCCACACATCTTTTCACTCCCTCAAGGAAGTGAGTGGCTTGTTCTTTCGAACGGAGTTGATAAATTTTTTAATTTCTATATTGTAGAGATTTACGTAGCTGTTGTAATTCTTGTATGATTTCCTTCCCAGGCAATTCAGGGAAACATTATTTTTATTTTTCTGCGCCGCCTGCTTCTTCAAAAAGGCATTTCCATCCTCTTCGTACTCCTTCAGTATCCACACATGCTCATCATTGGCGTACTTAACTTTTTTCTTTATTCCCTCTTTATCATTTACATTTTTTTTCATAAAGCTTAGGGAGGTTACAAATTTTGAGAATTTCACATTTTCCTTCGTCCTGTTTGATGGATTGTGTTTTTTGTCTTCCATGATTTGGCACGTGTGCGTCGTGGAGACTGTGGCTCTGCATGGCAAGGCTTCACTTTGGTTCCACCTGCCGTGGGGGGTGCAAACTTTACACGATTGCAATTTGTGTCGCGTTCCCGTCTTGGCTGCTTCACTTCTTCCCTTCTTCGCTGGTGCGAGTTCTCTGTGTTGCGTGTCCGTCCCTATTCAGAGATTGTACAAGCGGCGGCCGCAATTACGTGGTAGCATGTTTCGTTTTTCATTACCAGCTCGACAAGTAGGCTGCAACTGAGAGTGTTGGGTGCCCAGGTATATACTATTCTGTGCGCGGCAATTTTGCGGAAATTTTGCGGCAAATTCGGGACAATTTTTTCCCTTCCAAGTGCGCGGGTGATGAATTATGCTCCTCTACATTTAACCATTTATTTTTTTGTTTTTCCGCCTGCCGGGTTGGGATGATTAAGCGCGTTCGTCTCCGTTCAAAGATTACTCCCACATTTTTCATTCCTCTCGCTCAGTTTAGGATAACATTATTTTTTTTTTTTTTAACTTCACCATTCGCAGAGCGTTGTAGCTCAGTGTGGCAGCCTTGACGCTTCCACCATCGGAGGGAGGAAAAAAAAAAAAATGGAGCACCGCTTGCCGTCGTTCCGAGTCCGTTCCGCATTTGGCAGTTTTCCAAAAATATGCCAGCATTTTTTTCTTCCCCCATTTGTATCACCACATAAAAATAACGCAGATAACACTTTCGTGTGTGGTGAATATCCGTTGGGCTGGCAACTTTTACATCATTGAAAAGGTTTGCCAATTTTGTTGAGGCCCTCAGAAAAAGGAAAAAAAAAAAAGGTAAGCAATTCTATGCAATTACAAATGGAGTCAAAAAAAAAAAAAAAAAAAAGGTCCTTTTCTGGCAAGGGAGACGCACATATAGGTATACTCTCCCTATGTGCACTCGCATTGGGCGCCGCCCCCGTGCTACCTTATATGATGTTCTTCTGGAAAGCCTTATTCATGTTGGCTAGGAGAAGCGATCGGGGGTCCAGGATTTCCCTTCCTTTGGTAGATTCGTTATTCTTCCGAGTAGCCAGATTTCCACGACGGACAAGTGGCATGGCGTTCTGTGTACCCGTAGGGGCATCATCTAGCGCAGCATATTTTAAGAGCGTCGTTTTTTTTTTTCTATCCCTAGGGGATTATATGGGGGAGCAAAAACATGCACCCAGGTATATATGGCCATGCGGAAATATTGCCTATGTAGTTATGCTCACATGTGGGAACAGACGGGAAGCAAATATGTAGACGCCGATGAGGTCCTCGCACGAAGGTACCTTTTCTTTGGGAGCACATCCATGGGGACTAGAGGCATCAAGGAATCACGAACGCACTTGAAGGAATACTGAAACCGCTCGTTGCTGTAGTCCTGCGAGGGGAATGCAGACAAAGGTTCGAAATTGTGTGCCGTAAATATATTCTTACGGCGTAGTTAAAATAAGCGAAAATGAAAAAAATCGTAAAAAAAAAAAAAAACAGCAAAAGAAACAGCAAAAGAAACAACAAAAGAAACAACAAAAGAAACAACAAAAGAAACACCGAAAAAAACACCGAAAAAAACACCAGAAAAAACACCAGAAAAAACACCAAAAAAAACTCATAGTGAAGGATACATTTGTGCCAAGCGGCCATATTTTTGAACTACCAAGGGGTTAAACTCGTCCACCAAAATTAAAAAGTTAAATATTTCCTTTATCTTTGCGTCTGAGAGGTGCTCATTTTTTTCTTCAACGTGTTCTTTGTAAAATTCCTCGATTGACAGGGAATACGTTTCTTGGGTAGCTAATCCCTTCGTTGAGTTAATGTGGTGAGAGGAGGTATTCGTTTAAATGAGACGCAAGCGTCAGACACACAGGTTGCATGGGCAATGAAATAGTTGACGACAGGTCTTACGTGCAAACATAGGGCCACAGTCGCCTCCGCCTTTGTCATTGGAGTCCCAACCCATAAGAATCGAACCTCTTTCTCGCTTCCCGGGAGGGGGGGGAAAAAGAAAAGAAAAATAAAATAACAGTAAGACGAAATAGTAATACTAGCTGTGTAACCTGGTAGAACAGATGGCTAGCCACTTCACATGGACCGGCTGCACGCACAGCTCGTCTCCCTTTACTGCGTTTTTAAATCCGTCGGGTTTATGTTCGATCTCAGGATGATAACTTGTTCCTGTAGTTTTGCATCACACGGGAGGGGGGATATGTACACTTGGGGGAGGAGAATGGTAACCCCATCACGGCAGTTAGTATTTTCCCATACCGCTGGAGAACTTTTTCGTCATTTTTTTTTTTTTTTTTTCTTTTTCCAACTCCTTCCATTTCTTACATTTTCGTGGAGTTCCCTCGATAGGCGTTCCAGCGAAACTAAATTTTCTCCAGCCCCAGGTGTGTCGCTTAAAAATATGGGTATCCCATATATCTGAGGGGGAGTATAAAAGGTGAAGCGGCTTGAACGTTGGGACCCGGTTAGGGAGGAGTGCCGCTCATATAGACATGTTCACAAAGGCATGCATATCCATGTGGAATCATCTCCTGGGTGGTCCCCCTCTGTTGAGTATATTTTAAACGTCACATTAGCATATTGGCTCATTTGCCCATTGGCTTAGGCACCCAACTGACGCTTTAAAGCGCTGAGGCATGTGCGTAAATTTAACCAAGTGTTGTGAGATGCCATCCTTTAGCGCCTTTGCCCGTATGTCAAACGCAATGGGGAATTTGCTCAGGCCGACGAAGGCAGAGCGTCCCACTTCTGCCACCAGGGGTCTTCCCTCACACTTCAGTACGAGCTGCGAATGTTGGTGAGTTTAACGGTGGGGAAAATTACGGCTCTTCTCTGCTTCGCTCCAGAGTCTCTTTCTCGTTGAGATAGCCCCCCTCCCGCCAATCCCCTCATATGCATTATTCTTCCAACCTTATTCTGTAAGCTCAGGGTGAACGAAACAACAAACGTGATAGATAGTATCTCCTTTGACACTTGCAAAATATCTATTTTATTCAATTTGACATTTTTGACGAAGAAGTTTGGATACTCCCCCAACGCACGGCTCAGCTGAGGTAGTTTGTTCTTTCCGTCTTCTGCGCTTTTATGTACTAACATGAGAGGAGTGGGGGGTGAAAAATACAGAGACGTGTAGGTCAATATATACACTTGTGTGTGTACTCATTCTACATGGAGTGGTGAAGGCCATCTTGCTCGGTTGCCCCCTTATTTTTTTCCCAAAGAGGGTAAACTTCCTCCTTTTTGTGCATAGCTATATAACCATTGAAGAGGTAAAATTTACACATGCTGGTTTGGAATGCATCCGCGAGAAGTGTCAGTTCGGGAACTCTGTCCTCCCATAGGTGAATATTGCAGGATAAAATGGCGACTTTGTCGCACTCCTTAATTGTTTCCCTGTCTGAGGTTGGTACGGGGCCGAATAGCGCGCGAGTGTAGGTGGTGGCGTAGGCGGATACGCAAGGGCATTGGGCAGGTAGATGTACCATTTTTATAAAGTACACTTGGCGAAAATGGAAAAATGGAAAAATGCAAATATGTATTCGAGCCAAAATGATGCCTCCATGTGGACACCTACTTTCACTGTTCCTCAAGAAGGCTATCAGGGGATCCACTGCCATTTCATTGCCCTGTCTGGAATTCTTTTCACTTAAATCAAAATGAGGAGATATATTTTCCAATGCCCTTTTCACATTTTCGTAGTCGAACGGGTCAGAGAAGGTTAGCACGTCGATGTAGTCAATGAGGTCTACAAAATGGGGGAGAAAAAAAATAAAAAAAAAAAAAAAGAGAAAAGTTGAATCATCCTAGACCTCTTTACAAGTTGACCCGCAATGGAAGTCACGCCTTTGCATCGTTTCGATTCACAAGTTCGGTTGAAACGTGTCCGCTTGGCGTTGACCCCCAATCGCTGCTATGGCAACTGCCAGTTTTCCTCTATACTTATGCACACGAGCCATAGTTGAATGCCCCTCTGACTGCTATTATTGAGCAAATCCTGCAAGGAGTAGGCCCAATATTTGAACAAGTATTTTTTCTCCCTCGAGTTGAACATGCAAAAGCGTGTGTCACATATGTAGAGAAGTTTCATTGGGGAAGCGCTATCTTTTCGGGGGATGTCAGTAGCAGAAAAGAAGGGCGTTCAAGGGGGACAAGTTTGTTCAGCTCAGCACGCAGTGACGCGACGAAAAAAAAATTATCATTTCGGTTGAAGCAAAAAATGTGACTGTTTCGCGTCCATTAGGGGAAAAACGGAGGGAATAAATCAGGCCTCGTGAGTGGACCGAAAAGGTTTCTTATGCATTGACGCCGCGGGGTATCAACACGGGGATGCAAAGGGAAATAGCGTCGCTCAGGGGGATGCAAAAATTAATGTGTACACATGAGTATGTAAAAAAAAAAAAAAAAGAAAAAAGCATCTACATGCGAACTAACACTTGTCGCATATTTTTTTTCTTCTTTAATTTCCTTCTCGTGGGGAGAACAACTCGTTAGTTGATTTTGTTGTATAGTTCGTCCAAGGCGGATTTAGTCATTTTGTCTTTGAAGTGGTTATACACGGTTTTGCCTACAAAGTGGGGAACAATTTTGAGTAAGTGAAATGTGCCCAAGCATACACATATAGGTACATGCCTATATGTATGCACACACACACAAAAGAAAAAAAAAAAAAAAAAATCTCTATATGTCGTTTTCCTGTCCGAATGCCCCATTCGAACATCCCCGTGCGGGGAAACCATCCACGAGTGAAGCACCGCCAATGTTCCCTTTAAACGGAAATATCGTGACAACATAGCAATTCACACAGAATGGAGACGTTGCGCGCTTCTGTTCTTACTTATAACTGTGAACTTCTCCTTCTGTAAGAATTCGTCAAATTCGTTCAGCGGAATGCGGGTGATAAATTCGACTTCATTCATCTGGGGGGTGGTCTCGAAATCGGGGTCGATGAATACAACCTGTAGGAAACAGAGGAGGGAGGGGGTGATGGCGCGAAAAAGTGAGGCATGGGGAACTAGGGACAGAGTAAAATTGTCGCTTGAGCACGAGCAAATGCGAAGAAGCCGCAACCATCGAATGATATGGTTCCCTAAAAGTGACACTTACGTAGCAACCCATGAAGGCCCTGGAGCATTCTGTGTCGCACTTGGCCACACCCAAATGGTAAAGTTGTTCGGGAGACTTCTTTATCCCGCTTTCTTCTTCCAATTCCTTTACAGCATTGCTAAGCATATCTTCATTTTCTGCAACGACTCCACCGAAACCAATGGAGTAGTATGATGGGCAGTAGTCCTTTATCTTGGATCTTTTGTGTACATAAATAAAATACTCCTGATCGATTTGGGTGAAGACAAAAATGGATGTAGCTCGGTGCCACAAATTCTCCGTCCGCATAATTTTTCTCGCTTTCAATTCTTGGAACTCATTATTTTCATTTACAATGATCACCCGCTCGTCCTTATTGTCCTCGAAATTGGAGTTAATGATATCTTTCATGTTAGCGTCTTCTTCTGTGGTAATGGTACACGTGGTGAAATTGCTGGTGGGGTCGTTCGAGCTGCTGCAGGGGCACGGGGTTGTGTACAGTCGCGAAAGAGTACACAGGAATAGGAGGGCAAGGGAGAGGAAGCACGCCAGGATGTGCATAATTGGAGAGGGTGGAGATTCGGAGACGGCTGGAAGGAACTGCGTGGAGGGATGCAAGTACGTCAAGGAGTGAGACTCCCTAGGGGTGGATTCAACTTCACAGGAGAAGTCTGTACAGATGCCCAGGGGGGGGAGCTTCCAAACTGGGACGACCTTCCAGTAACACCTTGGTAAGTAATTCCTCACCCACTGGGCCTTCACAATTTTTTACAATAAATGAAATACACCTTAAGTTGGTAGAACATCGGGGGGGGTACATAAAAGAGTGTTATGCTATGCGTATTGGCTTAAATAGTTGGTGTGGGGGCAGAATCTGCTTGGATGTTTCTAAAATGGGAGAAAAATAGGATAGATATAAAGGCGGAAGAAAGAAAATATTCTTTGCGATGTTTTCATCCAAATGAGACCCACTTTGGTTAGGAGTTTTTAAAATGGGAGAAAAATAGGATCAATATAAGGCGGAGGAAGAAAATATTCTTTGTGATGTTTTTATCGAAATGACTCAGTGGCGATACATTTTTGAGAAATTGTTTTTTGAGCTCAAGTGCGACGACGCGTGAAGCGTTATCGTGGCAAAAAATGAAGGGGGCGCGATATACGATCCTCGCGGGTGAAAGTTGTTACCACGACGGGGCCCGGGCGGTAGCACAAAATAGGGGGGGACAAACACTGCGGGGTGATATTCGCGTGGTCGCCTAATGTGGCCTTAATTATCGTATTCAAATTCGCGCAGTCGGATTTACGCGACCGCTCCTCTGCCCAGTCGCTTCTGCGGGGCAGTTTCGCGGTAAAATGGGGGGCGAATTTTGTACCGTTAAAGTTAAACTACATGCGCGCGGGGCCTGAGTTTGGATATTCGCCGACAGCGCGAAGAAGTAAAGAAATGAAAGAATGAGCAGTGAAAAAATGAAAATATAACTCAATGAAGCAGCGAAATAGCAACGCGGTGATGTACCGATGCAGCGATGTAGCGAGAAATAAAAGGTGGGCAAAAAACAGATCCTTAAATAGAAAGAAATTCTGGTGCGCTGGCAGGTTTGCCTGGCGTGGCCTGATGGGGGTTCCCCCCTCCCCCCCATTTAGCGCCTTGCGCGTCAACGCCATTTCACTGCCACCTCTCCACGGCCGCTTTTTCTCTTTTTCGCTTCTTCTCCTTTTCGCTTTTTCGCTACTTGTTCCCGTCGGGGGCTTGATCCCCCTTGGCAGCTTTTTCCGAGGCGTCGGGGGCCTTGTTTTTAGTGCCTGCCAAATTTTTCGGGTTGACCTTGGAACTTATGATGGACATGTTCTTGGACTTCCCGTCGGGGATTTTAATCAGAAGAAGGTGGCTGTTGACGACCTTGTCGACAATGAAGTATCCCCTTCTTTCGAACTGAAATTTGTCCGACACCTTTAGGGAGGTAATGGCTGGTTCGGAGTACACCACTGTCTCGTACTTGCTACTGGGGTTGATAAATTTCGTCCAATCTTCCTTATTGTCGTTTTCAAATTTGTCGACGGTAATTAAGTGGTCATATTCGTAAAGCGTACAGGTGATTAATTTTTCGGGTATGTATGGCAACCAGTGGATTTTTTTCTTTGTCGTTTTGAAGTCTCCATCGAAATTGGACGTGGCAATGACTTCCTTAATATCTGGGGCGTTTGTTGCATGATCGTCCCCTTTCACAATACTAGTGATGATCACATTTCCCAGTTTGATTAGGGTAATTTCTTCCTGCTCTGCCAACGTTTGCGCATCTTCCAATTCGATAAACAAACGGTTGGTATAAAACATGGAGCACGTGCCAAGGGATTTATTTTTCATGTGTAGGTCTCTTGTTTTTTCAACAATGTCTTCCGTCAAGTCAGTTAATTTAAGAATGACTCCTTTTTTTTTATCAACTGCTGCGAATCGGGGGATGATTGGGTCGATTATCTGTTTGTTGATGGACCAGAGTTTATCCCATTGCATGAGATTTCCCGATTTGGAAGGTCCCTGTTCTAGAATAAATTGGAACAAGGCTTCTTTTGTTAATCCTCTTCTGAGGATCCCCTTGATAGTGGGCATACGTGGATCTAGCCAGCCATCCACTAGCTTATTTTCAACAAACCATTTTAACTTCCTCTTCGACATAACCGTTTTAACAAATGAGATTCGACTGAATTCGTAAATGTAGACTTTTCTTAACTGTAAGGTGGTGATAAACCAGTTGTATTGTTCTATCCTGTCGCTATATTCGTTTGTCCTCAATGCGTGTGTTACTCCTTCAATGGAGTCTATTATTGGGCATGCAAAATCGTAGGTGGGATAGCACTTAAACTTGAACCCGTGTCTGTGGTGAGGTGTATCTACTATGCACCTGTATAATACGGGATCTCTCATGCATTTGTTCTTACTCTGCATGTCTATTTTTGCTCGGATGCAATTTTTCTGTCCTATTTCAGACCCCTTACGCATTTCTTCAAACAATTGTAGATTCTGCTCCACCGAGTTTTGTCTATTTATAGATTCGATTCCTTCTCCTCTTTGGTTCCTCATTTCTTCTACATTGGTGTCATCCGCGTAAGCCTTATCCATTTTGATTAACTTAATGCAGTACTCCTCTAAGGTTGCAAAATAGTCCGAAGAGTAGCTAACTTTTTCATACTTTAATCCCAAGTTTTCTAGATCTTCCATGATGGATGTCTCATACTTGATGTCTTCCAAGGCTGGGTTGGTGTCATCAAATCGTAGTAGCATCTTCCCCTCGTACATATTTGCATAGTAACTATTCAGAAAGGCTGCTTTCGCGTGGCCGATGTGTAGGTAGCCTGATGGTTCAGGGGGAAATCTCGTGACTACATTTCCCTTTTCTGCGTTCTCCAATTTGCCAACGTACGAAGTGGATCCGATTTTCTGCTTTAACAATTGCATGGTGTTTGCATCTTTGGTAATATCCACTTGGCTTGTTTCGACTTCCTTCTTCAGCATTGTTGTTAGCTCTCCATCTGGGTAATTCACTAAACAGCTAATTAATTTAAACCACCTGTTAACATTCCTGAACTGCTTCCAGTACTTAACATTGTAACAATTGGACACGTTAAAATATCGGTACATTTCGTAATACACGTACAAATCAGACAGGGTTAAATAGTCTCCACATATGAATGTATTCAGATGGAGGTGTTTATTGAGATAGTCACAGATGATTAGTATTTCCTTCTGCACTTGTTTGTTCCTGAAGTAGTCTAGCCACTCATCGTATTGCGCCTGTACATAGACGTCCGTCTGTTTGTCTTCTTTTTTGTTATTCTCGCAGAAGGAGTGATACAACTTGGTTTGCAATATCTGGTCTAGATTCTTTGCGAATATTTTGTTCGTCGTGTTTATGCAATTGTCTCCCTCTTGCGCTTCTGCCTTGCTCACAAACTGTACCTTTATTTCTTCTACATTTTCGTCCTTCACAAATTTTACCTTTTCGTCTGGCGAGTGGTCACTTCCGGTGGGATTCTCCTTCTGGCGGAGACTCTTGTGCACGTTCAGTATTGTTCTACATAGAAAGGGGTACTTCTTCCCGTAGTAGATGTTGATTTCGTTACTTTCTACCATCTCTTCTTTGCTTTAGTTCATGGGTGGGGGGTGAGGGCCTTCCGATTGTGCAGGCCAGAAAAGGGGGACGGCGATCGCAGCGAACGGGGAAACACGCATTTATCGCGCTGTGCGGACTGGCGTAGAGCTGTTTCGTCGACTGTGGAGTTGGGCCCTCCTTTACTTTGACTATGAAGATGGGCCAGAAATGGTTCCCTGGACAGTCATCACCTTTGGGGCGGACTTCTCGACAGACTTCTCGACAGACTTCTCGACGTACTTTTCGACGAACTTTTGGACGGACTTTTCTTTATTCTTTATAAGTTGTGGGGGGTAAATTTACACACACGGGGAAGTGAATGCATATACCGGTGTGCAAAACGTAGGGGCATGTGTGCGCGCGATGTAGATACGCGTATAAGTTGTTGGGAATCCCCGTGTGGTATTTTCTTGGCACGTTTTTACTTGTGGGCCTTTTTCACTTCAACATCGCTGGGTTAGGGAACCTCGTTATGTTGGAAGATGGCAATTTCGAAGTTGCGCTTTTACCGGGCAAGGTTACGTTGACGATTTTGTCGATGTCGCGGAGATTTGCAAAGGGGTAGTAATCCTAGCAGATGTTCCACTTTCTGTCATACTACCATTTCCTGCGGGCTTGGCTCTCCAGTCGTTTTCTGTTTCTTATTTTTTCGAGGGGTGCGCGGGAAAAATAAAAAAACAAAATGACTGCTCATGAGAATGTTTGAGAAATTTTCATCATCTTATGAACACTTCATTTTTAAACATCCTGTGTATTTCTCATGTAAAAAAAAAGAAAATATAGTTGGGGCCACGATGGTTGTTTTTGCTATTTCGAGGTGGCTCATTTGTTTTTTTATTGGTTTCTTTTTTTTTCTTGTTCGTACTTTTTTTTACATTGCAAATTTCGCGTTCTGTGTTTGACACTTCACTTGGCAGTTCATTTTTCCTTTTGTTACGACTTCAGAAAATCTTCACAAGGTGCATGTGAATATGAACAAAAAAAAAAAAAAGAAAAACGTGTATACCCGATTCATCCCAACATTCACAAATAAATATATACGTTTACATATGCGTCCATATTGAATGATACTGGTAAAAAAAATTATGTTCCTTTATGTTAGTATCCCGCTCGCTTTATACTATATTATACGCGTGGTGATAGAACGTAGTAATTAGCTTGTATCAATTGTTATCATTTAAAAAAGAAAAAAAAATGCTCTCTCACGATAAAAAAACGCACTTGTATTTGTAGTCTTCTGACATGTTGCTACTACGAAAAAATGGCTTAAAAGAGTAGTATCCTCATTTTGTTTTTTTTTTCCAAAGTTCAATGTAGAAGCATTGTAATGCATGCACTGGAACAACCGGTACATAAAAAAGGAAGTATGGGTATACCTGCATATTGCACGCTTCTAAGAAGGAAATGATCGATTTATTGCACAGAAAAAAGAGGAGGGACCGTCTACCTATATAATACTGTCAAAGCACAGATAGCCATTTTTCTAGCCAATGCCTAACACCCTGGGTTTAGGGCTAAATAGAGAGAGAAAAAAAAAAGAGTGATAATTCTTCTTTCCATCTGCTGAACTGTGTTCCTTTCATGGTTGTTTTTTTTTTTTTTTTTTTGAGGTGGAGTTTTACTCTTGTTGCCCAGGCTGGGTTCAAGCCATTCTCCTGCCTCAGCTTCCTGAGCAGCTGGGACTACAGGCATGCGCCACCATGCCCAGCTAATTTTTGTGTTTTTTTTTTTTTTTTGCTCACATACAAAATGTTGCAGTATGAAGAAATGTTTGTGTTGTTACATAACGGGAGATACGCATAAAAGAACAGGTAGAAACGTTTACACTAATTCGAATAGGTGAAGAATCACACAAGTGTAAAATGTGATAGGTGTTTTTTTTTTCTCTCTCTCTTCGGGGGAGGGGGGGGAACAGCTCAGCCTTTGTTTTCCTTTACACCTAAATGAAGAAATCTATATTGTTAGGTATAGGAAAAACAGCGGAAAAAAAAAGAAGCAGTGTTTTCTAAAAAAAAGGATTAAATAAATTAACCTGTATTAATTTGCCTTTTTTTTTTTTTTCTTTTTTCGCGTAATCGTCCGCTTGCCGAACAGCTGTTCATTTTCGTTTCTCTTTGCTCATTTATTCAAAAAAAAAAAAATTCTTCGTTCAGGTGAAAAGCAGCACATCCCGCATGAGCGGTGTAAGCCGAATTTGATCTTCTTCCCTTCAGGTTCTCTTTTTTCTTAAATGTTGCATCATTGCAACAAAGTGTGGGGTCTCTCTACGAAAGCATAGATACATATATGTTCATCTATTTAAAGGTACTAACGCATGAGAAGGGAGGTATCCTTTCTTCTATGACGAAGCTCCAAAGAAAAGAAAATGAACCTAACCCATTTTGGATTATCCTTTAAAAAAAAAAAAAAAAAAACATTGACCCATCAGTCGTAGGGAAAGCTGCACATCACACAAAAGGAGTTTACAACTTGTGGGACGAGACAGGAGGTGCACATTTGATGATTGCCAAAGATGGCAAATTGAATTTTACCTTCCAAGCAGAGTAACGGAATAGGGTTATCTCCTTGTGGGGGTAACAACGATTTGTCGCCTTGTGTCACAATGCGAGGGAGCAGAATGACTCCTTCCCCCTGTCCGGAAGCAGAAATGAGGAGCCCCCCCCCTGAATATGTGCATGCGATATGGGTTTATATAGGGACATGTAAATATGCCTATAATGAGCCAAGTGCTCCCCAAGAATTTAAGTCTACGGGGTTAGTTATAGGGTGTGTACAGTGGGACACCCTGCAGAGAGGAAATTAAAAAAGGAAAAAACAGGGAGGCAAACGTAAAGTGCTTATATAAACACACGTGCGTGCACACGTAGATACATATGTCCATTGAGGTGCATGTACGGGCGGATGCGCGAGGAATGCATTCACAAAATTACCTTCCCCGTTGGGCACATGTCTATTTATAATGCGACATGGTGTGGTTCACTCCGCAGGGATGATTAAGAAAAAAACAAACAAGGAGATAAACAAGGTTCGCTTTTGAGAGCAGATAAACTGGTTCCCCCTCCCCCGTGCCTGGTTACTTCCCATTTGCACGTACCTTTCGCGCAATATATGAGAAGAGAATCATTTCGCTCATTTTCAAGTTTGCAAAAAATTACAGGAGCGCACAGGGGAGAGCGGAGGTGAACAAATGGGAAAAAAAGGAAAAAAGGGAAATTTGAAGGTCACAAAATGAAAAAATATCGAGAAGGGGGGGGTGGGGATTCCCAAGAGATACACGAACGGAATAGCTCAAGGATTTAAACACATTTTGGGGAATGCAAACAAAACATAGCGAATGCAAAAAAAAAAAAAAATGTGATGAGCGAAAGCGTATTTTTCCAAGTGATGACAGTACGGTGTAATTTTTTTTCTTTCTTTTTTTTTTTTCTTCTTTTTTTGTTTTTTTTTTTGTTACAAAAAATTTCCAACATTATTCCGCGTTTTTTGAGAAGCCGTCTTTACTATTTCGGGACAAGAAAAATTGAACCACTATCCTTTTCTATCTGATCAGGTATTTCGATACTCTTTTTTTTTCTTTTATTTTTCATTGGGCATGCCATTGTTTTGTTATGTAACCGGTGATGCGCCGCAGGCATCGCACAAGCATACACATGTTTTGCTTCACCTCGTTAATTTATTACACACCCTTTGTTTGCTTTAAATGTCAGCATGGGCAGCAGGGAATAAAGCGAAGCGTGTGCATATGCAGTACTCATTCCTCTGTGAACATTAAAGGGAATTTTTTTTATTTTGCATCTTGTTGGCGGAAAGGACCAGGCAAATCTTTCTTCCAAGCGAAGCGCTAATTGGAAAGGGGAGAACCGACTACGGCGCGCATCTGTGGAGGGGCATGTATCCACGTAAAAGAGACGTCGAAGGGACGCACGCAATAATAGGAAGTAATACGCAGTAATAAGCAGTAATATGCAGTAATACGCAGTAGGACGTAACTGTACGCAGTAGCAATCAGCAACACGTATGAACCCGCTTAACGGCGAGTACACTCTCTCCCTCCCCCCCTTGTGTGGAAGCAATGAATGAGATCTACCCGGGGGTGTCGAGAAAACTGTTTTGGAACTCTGACAAATTATTTTATGATAACGTACGGAACCTAGATGAGAGACTAAACGTGAATGACAATTTTAACGAAAACAAATATGAGGAGCTGTATCGTGAGAAGTACGCAAGGAATAACAGGAGGTTTAAGACGGAGCCACCTAAAAATATCTGTGAGCAAGGAGGTTCCCAATTTTACTCGTCTTTTTTTAACAGCATATTTAAAAGTTTATCGAAGAATGTGATTTACAGTGAGGAGGATAAACAGAGGGAGGAAGAAGCGAAGGAAAAAAACAAGAGTTCCTCTCGACATTCAAACCACTCACGGAAAGTTAAACTTCCCCATTTCGCCAAAAGGGACAATCGATGTGTTAGCGGAAGGAGTAGAAACAACTTCGCGTATCGGAAGAGCGATTTGGAGGAATGTCCTTTGGTTCAGAATACTGACAGGGGTAAATCAGGGGAGGCCTCTGGAGGGGGGCGCAGAAGGCACACCTATGGAAGCAAGAGAGGTGCAGCTAGCTCGGAGGAGGACGACGAGGAGTTGCAAATGGAAGGGGAATCCGGAGAGGTGAGGAGCGCCGAAGATAGCAGCGGTGAATATGGAAGCCGTGAATATGGAAGCGGTGAATATGGAAGCGGTGAATATGGAAGCGGTGAATATGACAGCGGTGAATATGGAAGCGGTGAATATGGAAGCGATAAATATCGAAGCGGTAACTATGGAATCGATGAATGTCCAAACGGCCAATATCGAAGTGGTGAATATCGCAGTGGGGGTGCGCCCAGGGAAGATACCAAGAGTATGGAACAGAGCCGAACCGCGAAGAGAAGCGCCAACAGCGCGAGACTTGTAAACAGCGACGTCATTTCGGACGTTTTCCTGAAGAAGAACGTGAAGAGCCTAGTGGTTCATGACACGGGAGGAATAGACATCGAACTTATCGAAAATGAAAATCCGGAGTTCCTGTACCATACCTACACGGGGAACAGAATATCCAATATGTATTATGCGTATGACGATTCTTTAAAGAGCAAAGAATATTGTGACGATAAGAAGATAAATAGGTTTAATTCACCCTGTTCTCGAAGGGAAGACGTAACTGTGAGGGAGTCTACATCGAAAGAAGGCTGTCTCGTGGGGGAATACATCACAGGTGAGGTTAGCCCAAGGGGGTCATCAGTAAAGGGATGTCCTTCGTACAATGGGAGGAGAGAAAAAAAACAAAACACATCACATTATAAATCAGAGTTCTCCACTGACAGTAACAACAGTAAGCGCTGTGATGAGCAGAGCTGTACTAAGAGAAGCGAGATGGAAGAAAAGGTCTCCAATTGGTCCAACGAGGGGTATTATTATGATAGTTGCAACACGTATGAAGGAAATAGAAACAAGGGTACTTCCAACTTGTCAGGAGGAGGGAACAGAATGTTTGATTCGTACTCTTCCGTGTCTACCATATCTGTAAACACATCAGAGAAGGAAAAAGGAAGGAAGTATCACTACATTGGAGAAACCATAAATAACGTTCGAAATGGATGGGGCATGTTAATTTATAATGACCGAGTCATATTTGAAGGGGAATACAAAATGAACAATGCCATTGGATATTTTATTAAGTACAATGAATACTCTACAGAGATTGGATTCAGGAGTCCTCTGAGTATCAAGTCAGTTGTCATCATGAGCGATAGCGATAATTTCATTATACAAAACAGATGTGAGAATCTAGAATCTTTGAAGAGTGACGAAGTGGGAGCTAGCCAAAATGGTACTCCAAAATTGGAAGATAACGACAGCGTGGAGGTGGAAATTAAGTCAAAGGAGGGGGGATTAACTTGTGAGAGAAATGTAGAAGGAGCACTCTGTGAAAATAAAAGCTATATGGAGAAGACACAAATGAACCTATTCTGTTCGCAAAAATTCCCAACGGTAAGTAACTACACACACTTGTCCGATTTTAGGAGGACCCCTGGAGTCTTTACCACACCCAACAGCAATAAATTGTACAAAGAAAATGTACTCATAAATAATCTACTCAACAGTATAAAAGACAGTGAGTGTTCTCCGAAAAAAACGGAACAAGTAGGGAAGGCGAAAAACCCAACTGTCGTGTCTAACTACATTAGAAGAAACAGTAAACATAAGACAACCCCTGCGCGGTCCATCAATTATCTGAAGCCCCCCATGATGCACTTGATAAAAAATAATATTATTCTAAATAGGAACTCGTTTCTGAAGAACGATAAATCGGCATCCTCCAGGAAGAGGAGGGAACAGAAAACTACCACGCATTGCTGCCGCCCAATGAGAATCATCGTGACGTCGTTCGATACGGACGATGAGTCGGGCTCGTCCGGAAATGATCGACATGGAGAAAGTAACCCAAATGAGGAGAGTGGCCCGCATGAAGAGAGTAATCCAAATGAAGAGAGTAACCCAAATGAAGAGAGTAACTCACATGAAGAGAATGAAGAGGGAATCTCCTCAGTGGGAAACGCCTCTACGCGGAGCTGCGCTCAGCCAGTCGCTGCCTTCTCGGATCGGAAGAAATTTGGCAGAGGCGACCTTAAGAGCAATGGACTCACAATTCTGCACCTAGAAAACAACAATCATGTTAAGGGAATCCATTCCCGCAGGGAAGATGATGAGGCGACTCATTTCTGGAACGATGACGAGAAGGGGCAGAGGGGATATGCTATAGATTCGGCACTGGTCAGTGTGGATTATAAGAAGAAGAACGTGGGAGAATTCTTCAAGGGAAAGAAGAGGTGTACGAAGAATTTAGCGGCTTTTAGGAACGAAGTGGGGGGGATGGCGCTCTCCGGAGAGGGGGACGCTGCGATTGAAGGAAGCGTCGGCGTTTACAGGGATGACACGAATAAGGACACGGATGGGGAGACGTACAAGGATGTGGACAGAGCTGACGTGGCAATGAAGGGGGGGGAGGTTGAGCGGTCCACGCACTTCGGGAAGGAATCGTCGGACCAGGGGAAGGGCGAGGCGAAAATGGAGGGGAATGCCCAAGCGGAGATAGATGGCAATGGACAGAACAAGTTGAACATTATTATCACCGATGAGTATAGAAATCTGTTGTGCGATAATATCAACAACGACAATTTTGTGATAAAGAATAACGAAATTAGAACCTTTCAGGAATTCATGGAAAGCCAGGGGGAATACGAAGGGGGGGGGAGCGATCAGTGGAGAGAGGCCATACGGGATGGCAGCGGTGGGGTAGACGATTCATCTGTGAGGGGAGAGTACCCATCTGAAGGGGATGTGTCTAGTCTGAGAACAACCATCGAGGGAGACACACCCAAATGTAATACAGAGCAAAACGAAGGGGATCAGAGAAACGAAGAGCCTCATTTTAGTCACCCCGATAAGACATACATAAGAAGGCGTCTTCGAGGAGCGACCTTCCCCGAAACGCACGATGATAGACAGAAGAACTGTTTCCTCTTCATAGACGATTACTTAACTTCAAACGATGGCAAGTTCGATTTAATAAACGAGGACGTGAAATTGAGAGCATCCGATTATAACAAGTGGTCAGTAAATATGCTATACAATTTTCTAAAAATGATAGGATTAAAAAAGGAAGCCTATCTGTTTAAGATCCACAAGATAAGGGGGTATCACATTCTCAAATTGACAGACAAGGAATTAAAAAGACTGAACATAAATAATCGCTATGTTCGAAAATTCGTCTTGTCTGTTTTTCGATTTTTAGTAAATTCTATGGATAGTGCGGATCCTTTGTCTTTAAATTTTAACACAAATAGGAAATTTTCATTTAATGAAATACAGACCATCTGCAATAGTGACATCATTATACTTAACAAAGTTGGTGGTGGGAGCTACGCGCAGGTGTTCAGGGCAAAATATAGAGGGAAGTACGTGGCGTGCAAACTCTTTTTGTACAATCCGAAGGAAATGAGTGAAGAGAGCTACTGCGAGAGTTACATCTCAACACCAAGATCGAGTCACAAATATATTTTTCCCAAAATAACCCCTAGCTTAAGCATGTTCGGTGAGCAACACTTTTGCGAGAAGGCACTATTACCGTTAACAGAGGGGGAACAGGATACAGAGGAGACAGCAAATCATCCCGGTGGTAACCACATCGGGGGCATGCAGTCTGCGCAACGGGCGCGGTGTGATAGTGGAGGAGGATCAACCGAAGGGGAAGAGTTACACAGGGAAGACCCCCCAAAGGGGCACTCTCCAAAGGATCATTCCCCAAAGGAGCATTCCCCGTATGCCCTCTCTGCGCAGAAGAAAGGCAACGGGGGAGAAGCCCCAAATGGTACTAGCACCTCGTACACACTGCAGAGAAATAAGAAAATAAAAAAAATGGCCAATTTGGAAATTTTCAGATATTTCCCCACCCCAGTGAAGTACCGGAATTACGAAGCGAAGATTTTGTATTCTCTACAGGGGTGCAGTCATGTGATAAAGTTACTAGGAGTGTGTAGCCTAAGAGAGGGCGAAGAATCTCTCATCTTACAGTACTGTGCAGGGGGAAGCCTGGAGAAGTACATTTACATAGACGAAAGGAAGAAGAACGGCGCATATATGCGTTATCTGTCGAGACCAAAAATTGTAAAAATATTCCAGCAAGTGGCAGAAGGAATGCATAATGTACACTCAAATAATTTTTTCCATAGGGACTTAAAACTTTCTAACATTTTGCTAGATGCTAACCAGGATGCTGTCATTTCGGATTTTGGATTGTCGACTCATTTTTCTTTAAATGATAGCCCCACTGCGTATGCCATGTATGGGAACATATTTTATGCAGCCCCGGAGGTTCTAAAAGGGGAGGGTTTTTTTAAAGAATCCGATGTGTGGTCATTTGGAGTTAGCTTATGGGAGGCCTTAACAAGAAAGATTGCATACGATGGGATATCTGCTTCAGAGAGTTTCTGTAAAATCTCTTCTGGGGAATTGGTCCTTCCCATTCCCAGGGACCTTCCCTTTGAGCTGTCCGAGTTGCTGAGGAGCATGCTGGAGTACGATTTCACCAAGCGGCCCCTCTTCGACGTCATAGCGAGGCGGCTCGAGAGCATTCGGCTGGAGGCCGACAAGAAGCTGCACGTGGACATGCTCTCCTTCTTCGACGGGTAGGCGGAGTAGCGGCGGTTAGCGGCACTGTGGCAACGCTCTGTACTGCTTCATACCGCCTTGTACCGCGTCTTCCCACAGACGCACTTACGAATTAAAATACCCAAACGCGCGTACCTCCACAGGTGCGCCTCCTCTTTCTTTTTTTTCTAGTCCCTCCCTTTTGTGTCCCCTATTCGTTGTGCTTCCCGTTTTTATGTCAATTTGTACAGTGCCCCACTCACCGGGCTGCAACTACAAGGGCGTACATTTTCTTCGTTCCTAAAAATTGGAAGGCTATTTTTTTCGCCCAAAAGAATGGGGAAGGAAAAAAAAAAAAAAAAAAAAAGCACCGCTATTATTTGTTTAAACTTCATTTGTTCCCACTAAATTAGCACTTTGGTTTTTTTTTTTTTTTCACTCCACGTGAGCAGCTGTCGGTCTGTGTGCTCCATGAATATGTAAAATGATATCAGAACCTTCTCAGCGGCGAGCGTGCCGATATAAGTCCAACCGGTCTGTCCCATGGTCACTATGCCACATAGCCGCTACGTTACCCTTTCTGTATTAGCCTCAACACGTGGCCGTTTATTGCATTTGCTTTTCCCCTTGGGTGCACAACTTCTTGTGTAAAAAGGGAACCATTTCTCCTCCCGGGGTGCAGCATGAGAAGTTCATCTACCTAATGATGACATGAGAACTTTTTACTCTCATCGCCATTAAAATGTACTTCAATGAGGAAAGCGAAATTGCAGATAAGAATCGATCTATTGAGCGGTGTATGCTTCGCCTGATCTGATATGATCTAATCTGATCTGTTTTTTTTTTTTTTACTATAAGCGCTCGGGTATAGGTTTACCTCCCCGGTGAGGCCTCAGAGGGGGAAAAAACTACCAAGTGGTACAAGCTCGCGGTGCAGTTCCGCTGAGGGGGTGAAGTTGGAAGAGGGGCAAAGCGGATGAGCGACTAACCGGATAAGCGGCTATCTCAGCTGTGCACGTGGAACAAGATGGTTCTGCTTAACGAAGAGGATGCCATTCACTTTTTGAATATCGCATTGGGGGAGGTAAGTCAAAGGAGACAGTATCCTTCGCGTGACGGTGCGGGCTATGGTGTACTCGATGGTACGCGCGTTTGAAATGGTTTCGTGGTGCATCCACAATGCTCGCACGCAGACATGTAGACGTTTCTTTTTCCCCTTCTGTGCCGCTGCCCAAGGCGGAAAAGAGCCTGCACGTGGAGCTGAAGGAAATGCCCATATTCTGCCTCCTGATAAACGAAGAAAAGGAAATTTTATCCAGCTCGTATAACCACACAAACGAATCGAAGAATGGAACCAGGCACTGTGAGCTCATAGCAATCGACAAGTATCTATATGGAGAGGATTACGAGAGGATGAAAAATAGGAACCTAATAAAATGCTTTAACAATTGTGAAAATGGAGTAGAAAAATCTCTCGCCAGATATTTTTCCCAGTTGGATATGTGCAAGGGTGGTAGATTAGCTAAGCCTTGTTCTGGGGTAGAGGACAACTTGGTGCTTAGAGAAGGACCCAGGGGGACTAGTACTGAACAGTTAACTGAAGAGAGAAAGAACGAAATAAAGAACAAGTTGGAAAATCTTCGAAACTGCTGCATCGTTGTGACGTGTGAGCCGTGTATCATGTGTGTTTATGCGTTGAAGCTTATGGGTAATGCCGACGGGAGATGGAGACAGCCAGCGGCGTCACTTGAGGCGCGTCATTTTTCTTTTGCGCACCCATTTAGAGGGGAGTCGTGATGTTCAGACCTGGCGTTGCTTTGTCAAGTCAGTCTCACCACCGTAGCGCTGCCCCCTCTACTTATTATCATTTGCCTTATCTTCACTCTTTTCTTTTCTTCATATACGAACATGCCAGGCATAAAGAACATTTACTTCTGCTGCCTTAACGAGCGCTTCGGAGGATGCGGGTCAGTCCTTTCCTTGCACAAAACGTAATAAAAAAAAGGGGAGGAAAGGAAAACACAGAAAAAAGGCGGAAAATGCGATCAAGTGGAAAAACACCAGAACGATGAAGCCAGCTGCTGATCATGGATTGCTGTGTGCCTAACTGTGAATACCCCGTTCATGCTGCTCCCTTTTGCAGGTACCAGGACATAAATGTGAATTATATCAAGAGCGGAGGCTGCACCGACAGGAGCATTTCCCTGATGCAGTCCTTTTACAAGGCTGGAAACCCCTCAGGTGTTTTTCACAAAACTTTTCCTCTTTGTTTACATTCCCTTTTAACGTATTTATACTTGCAGCATGAGTGATGAATGAAGACGTGAATGTGACCCCATCGCATTGGTGGCTTCTCCCTCCATGTCGAGTGGTAATTTGGAAAGTGTGCCACATACTGTGCATGTTTCTTTTTCTTTTTTTTTTTTTTCTGCTAACTTCTCGCAGCGCCGGAAGAGAAAAGAAAAAGAGCAATCACATGATGTATCTTACGCTGGTTAGAAGTTGGCGAGCCGCTGCTCCGTTGTTGCATCCCACCTACAGGCATGCATTTTTTCTTTTTTTTTTTTTCTTTTTTCCATTGCGCCTCGTTTTGCCACATCGTATGTGTGTACATATGTATTTGTAACTACCTACGGCATTACCTTTCTGTATATTTTCGTTTCCATACTGTTTTCCTTTTGGTGCGCTTTTCCCGCTTCTAACTTTGCGTGAAAAGAAATTAACAAGTGGAGGACAGTCCCGATGCACAAGTGCAGGGTGCAATGGTGAAGTTTTTTTTTTAGTGAAAAGCGAACGAGGGGGGTTACTTCTTAGCGAGGGGTATAAATTCGGACCGCGCCTTTGAGGTGTAGTAATCCTTCTTACCAGAGAGGACTACTGCCCCTACCGCTGAAGAGAACTCCCCTTCTACACCATTTGACAAAAAAAAAAGAGGCACTTTGGGTGATGGGCATTAATCTGCAGAGGCGTCTGCACCAGGGGGGGGTTTTGGCACATTCTACAAGTTCTCCTGGATGTGTTGGTTTATTCCAGTTATTATGGCGCTGAAGAGGTGGAAGGGGGGGAGGAGGAGTATGAATGGAGGGAAATACAAATGGGTGGCAACGTATAAGGAAGGGGAGAGGGGGGGGGGAGTGAAAATATTTCGCTCGTTCTCTGCTTAGCTGAAGGCAGTTCCCCGAGTAGCCATCCTCGTGGCCACCCCCGTGAGGACTTCCGTGTCTGGAAGAACGCCACTTACATCCCCTTATTGTAGGCCGAAGACATGATATTCTTGGACCTGCGCTCCTTCTGCTCCGAGAGAATTTTCGCAAACAAGTGGCGGTCCCCATAAAGCGAATCGAAAAAGGTGTCGATATATTCAGTGACGTCATATTTTTTGGTGAGAAACAAATGGCTTAGCTGTATGCCCCTCTGCTGCATGTACTTCCGGATGCACTGGTTGTCCCGCTTCATCAAATGTATGTCGTTGTCGTTAAAAATGTAGTTTGAAAATCCCTTCTCTACGACGACAAGTATCCACATTTTGATGAACAGCTCGATGAAGACAGTGAGAATGTTCTTGCGAAAAGATTCAGGTATTTGAAGGATAAATTTTTCCACTGTGTTTGGGAACATCCTAACGATGGCCTGTATGTTGTTTCTGTCAAATGGCTCCTCATACATATTGAAAAAAAGTTCTTGCTGAAATTCATAACATACAATTCGGATGGATAAAACTTTGAAGATGAAGTAAAGTGTATTTTTTAATGTATCTCTTATGTTACTTATCGACGTGTTTAGGATATCTAAGATCGTTTTTGTGTACATGTTTTTTTGTAGCATGGGAAGAGTTATGTTGAAGGTTACGTGTTTGCCGAATATGCGGCTCAGTTTGTCGACGTTTTGTGTCCTGGCGGATATATAGTCTAGAATATATTTTTCAAATTTGTTTCGAATGAGGGCCACTTGCTCTTGGAAAAAGAATAGATTCCATGTGATGACCATCGAGGTGGACATGTCAGAGTTGTCAAAGAGGTGGTTAATTTCGTCTAGAATGTTTACTAGATCATCGCTCATATAGGCGCCTGGTTTTTTCTCCTCCGAGGGGGGTACACCATTCGTTTCCTCATTGGGAGGATTCAAGTGGGTCGTCCCGGTTGGCCCTTCTTCCCGCTCGCTAACCTCCCTCGTCGCCTTGGATGGACTGTTGCTCTGAAAAGGGGAGACCTTCACGGATAGATCATTAATATCTTCCAGCAATTCTCCTACTTTGTTTTTTATCGCATTAACGTCTAATTCATCATAGTCAAAGAGTTTATAAAGGACGTTTTTTTTCCTTTTCCTATGTTTAATCCGTTCTGTTACCTCATTCATATCGTTGAATTCGTTTTGGATGTTTTCATTATAGAGGACGAGATCGTCTTGTTCTTCTTCCTCTGCATGGTCAAGCATGTCTAACTCGTTGTGCTTAAAAATACTTCCCCCTACTTCGTCGTCTTCCTTATTTCCTTCTTTTCTGTTTCTCCTTATATTACTCCTAGAGAATTTGTCCCACTGGATCTTCTGCTGCTCCGTCAGGTTCAGCAGATCTTGGAAATACTTATCTGCATATTGATTCATCACCGATATGATAAAGGAGGTATATTTCTTCTTGTAATTTTCACAGTAGTCATTTATAAAGGTATGTAAAAACTGGACAAATGGAGTGATAATCCATTCCACTGGGCATTTGTACTCAAAGAGGACATCCAAAATGCTCCATATGATGGAGAAGATGTCCACAGAGGTAGAGTTATACATAACTTCTGGGCTATTCAGTGGAATTAATTTTTCCTTTTCTAAACATACGGATAGCAGATTTTTGTTATGCTCTAACTTGTGGTCCATAATTTGAATGAATATTTTCTCCAGCTTGAACATGAGCTTCACCATGCATGGGTCGTTTGCGTTGGAGATGATAAGGGAGAGGTTTATGAACCGATCGTGTGTGTCATCCGTATGGTTTTGCCGGGTTTGCTGTTCCTGATTTTGCTTTTTCTGCCCCGTCCTCTTCTGCTCCTCCTCGCCGCTTCCCTTTAGCGAGTTCCTCGTCTCGTAGTACTTGGCAATTTTGCTCTGCATCTTCCTGCGCGGGGAGCTGGTGCGGTGCGCGTCTTCTGCGACGGGGGAGAAGCCCCCATCTGGGCTGTTCTCCATGGAGAGACTCCCCCCAATGGCGACGCGATCATCGAGCGGCTTCTCATTCACCAGGCACTGGTACCTCTCGTACGTGTCGCTCTGTAGAACAATTTCCTTAATTAGCAAATTAAAATTGTACAAGGAGACGACGATGGATAGAGCCTGACTAAATAAAACCTCGTTGTTGTCCTTATTTATTCCTATGAACTTGGAAACCTCGTAGTAAAGTGTCCTGTTGGCTGCAAACAGGACCATGAGCGGGTGCTCCTTCGGCGAGAGGTACTCTTTCCATATGTTGGAAAAGAATAAAATTTCCGCGACGACTTCGTTGATGTATTTGTTTATGATGTCTACGTACTGGTTCGTCAGGGGGTTTTGGATGACGGGGGGGGCAGTGGTACAATTCAGGAGAGAAGCATCACTGCCGGGATCATCATCGCTTCCGCTGCTGCTTCTACCACCTCTACCGCTTTCACTCGCGTCTTCTTCTGAGGAATCCCTCTGCGTGCGAAGAAACAGACCATCTGCTGCCTCCCCAGTTGACTCAAGCACCGCTTCTCCACTTTCCGAGGGATCGTCTTGCCCTTTTTTTAGCATCTCACTCGCTTCTATATCCTCCCTGACGATACACACAATATTGAAGAAAATATTCTTCACTGTGTTGAAGATAAAAAATTTGAAGAAGCTGGATAGTTCGTGCGCGGAGCTTATTTCGCCATGTGTGAGAGAACTTCTTTCTCGTCTCTTCCCCTTTATGACCTCCTCGGAGGTAAAACTGTGAGAGGTACCATCACTTCTGTTCCTAGAATGCCATTCTTTATCGTCCAAATCGTGAACAACAACGTTGCAACAACGCTCAAAGAGAGTTCTATTGCGCTCTTGTCTTCCTCTCAGGCGCCTATGGTGCATAGGGCTAGTACCTAACCCGTGAAGATAATATTTTATCCGATTTGATTTTTCCTCCGAACTGTTATCATTGATAGTGAAGAATCTGTGCAGCATCACAAATACGTCTAAAACATATGGAAGAGAATACATGTCGATAAATCTCCGGTAATTGCAAAGGAGGAGGATGAAGTGGTCCCTAAAGTCGCAACTAATCATTCTCATCAGAAGGATGTCTGTCATCACTTTTTCAATTCTAGAGAGGTTCACGAGGGAAAAATTAGCGTATCCCTTTTGGTTGGTTCTATACCTGATAAGGAGGGTAGTACTACTGGTAGGAGCGTCCCACTTCTGGCTCTTTTCAACCTCTTCGTTTGTTCTCATCAGGCCGTTTTGTTTGTCATACGGGGGGCTTGTGGTGTTGGAACCCCTCGGGTTCCGGGCACTTCTGTGACCACCTGGACATTCTATCTGAATCGAGTCTTCTCTTTTGCTTTCCTCCCCCTCTAGGGGTGAGCCAAAACGGACCTGCCTACTTTTTTCCTCCCGCCCCCCCAAGTGCACCTCCATGCTATCATCATTCTTCATGTACCAATCAAAAAAAAAATGATCCTTGGAGTATAATTCGTCCTTCCCATATAGAGAGAGGACGTTGGGAACGTACGGACTGATCAGATTTTCCAGATGGTTATAGTTGAAATGGAGCAGAATATTGCTGTAGCGCTTCAGGTAAATCAATTCATTTTGGTGCTTCTTTTCCAGCTTTTTTTTCTGCAACAGGTTGTCTTCTGAATTGGGATTTTCTAATTTGTCATGGTCCTTCGGAACAGTTGCACAGAAGAGATACTTTTTTTTGGAAGATTTGGTCATTTGATTTGGCTCTTCTTTGGCGTCCTGGCCGGACGAATCGTCGGCGTACAGCTCCGCCATGGCTGCGAGTAGATCTGCATCTGAGTTTTCCCCATCTGATTTCTCTGCACCTGTGTGTATACCTGATTTTCCTGCACCTAGTGTCCCCTTTTGTCCATTCCCCATGTCCATTTCGTTAACCGTTCTGTAGGACAAGACGGATTCGAAATTCTTCACAACAAAGTAAAACTGGCTAGCATTCTGCACGGTAATAATTTGGCTCTTCCTTGGTGCAGGGGTAATTCCAGGGAAGTAGTTTTCCATCTGATTCGACTTGGATTCTTTCTCATCGTTATGGGTTTCCAGCTTGGTCCTCAAAAAAAGTTTCACTCTTCCATCGTCTTCATTTGGACATACCGTCAAGAAATTTTTGTCGAAAAAGGAATAAAACAGATGAATGCCCAGGTAGAGGATAAAGGTCGATATCGGAATGGGCGTGGGTTCTACTCCGTCGTTGAACCCTTGTGTCTTCCCCTTCAGTGCTAAATCGTTGCCGGCCTGGAGATAATAAACGACCAGCATGATTCCCTGCATGAGGTAAGGCATGTCTGCATACATGTTGGTCTGTTCTCCGGTGCCAATCACGCAGGAAATGTAGTAATACAGGAAGAAGTGCAGCAGGGATCTGTCAATGAACCAGCTGGAACAGAGAATCGTTTCGATGTTTAGTTTGTAAAATATTTTGCTTCTTATTGTTTTTTCTCTCCGGGTTAGTCCTGTTTCGTTCGGTGGCGTCTTCCCCTGAACAGCGCGACTGCTATGGATGCCACGAGTCGACCCCGTTTTCACCAACTTGGAAAACTCCTTCATGAAAATGTCCTTATATAACTCGTCGTGGTCTATATTTTGTCCATCCCACGTGGGAGAGCACTCCCCCTTGTGCTCTCCTTCGGATTCACTCCTGGGGTGCTTACTCTGTAATTGATCCTGGTACGGATGATCGTGGCCCCCCTCCCAATTGTATAGGACAATCTTCCTCACCTCGTAATCGTAATACTCTATCTTTGTGAAGTACTTAACTAAGTTGGCGAGTTTCTTTTTCTCATCGCAGACCCCTGCGTTCCATTTGTCCTCCCTGACAAGTGACTTGAGGAGATAAATTAACCGAAAGGATTTTATCAAATTTTTTAGAAGCAGATTGCAGAGAAAGATGATTTGCTCGTCCCTTCGTAGCGACTTGAAAGTGGTGAAGTTGGTGAAGTTGGGCTTATCATTTCTTTCGTCATGAGATTTGTGCCCATCCGTTTTGTTCTGATCTGTTTTGTTCTCATCTGTTTTGTTCTCATCTGTTTTGTTCTCATCTGTTTTGTTCTCATCTGTTTTTCCCTGCTGTGGTTTCTTTTGCTTCCGTTGCGCTGGGGTCACCCCTTTGGTTGTCCCCCCATGGTGTAAAACAAACCAGTGCAGCTTCTCTATCCTCCTTTGCACATTCCGCAGGTAGGAGACGAAGGGCTTGTCCCCTGACCCCCTACTCAGGTAGCTAAAATATTCCCCCTCATTTTCAAATTGATCTATCACGTCTTTGAAGTGCCCATCGGAGTGGGATTCAAAAAAGGGGACGAACTTAACGAATTTGGAAAACTTCAAATATACGGAGATGTGGAGAAGTTGCAGCTGTCTTCTGAGCCATGATGTGTAGATGGTACTTTCCTCGCTGTAGTGTGGCTCCCTTGTCGAGTCCGTTTTTTTTCTCTGTTTTCCTGTGTTCGCGTGAAATACATGGTTGAAGTTGAGACTATCCATTATTCGAATTATTCTGAAGCGGACATCTAATACGTGGAAGGTGTAGGTATGGCCCCAATTTGTGTCGTGTGAAGGGATAGTAAGCAAGGTGACCAAATCGTTAGCTCTAGAATTTAGGTTCAGCTTTATTCTAAAAATGCTTATGATTCTTTTTACTAACAATAGATTCTGGAGCTTCACATGGTAAATGTCATCTACGTATTTGAGATGGTCGTTCAGTGTGTATCGTCTGTCACTACCAGGAGGTGGTGTAGATTTGTACCGTTCTTTTTCTTCCTCCTCCTTCGCCTCTTCCGCATTGGTACGGGTTTGTTTTTTCCCTCCTTGGATCGTCTCCAACATGGGGTAACACCTTTGGCAGAATTGATTATAGACTTCCTTGTTCAACTTGTCCCTTTTAGACATGTCGAAGAGGAAGTAGCCATTCAGTTGGGTCGACAGGGAGTAATACACTAGGAGGAGCGATTCGTATGCTAGCAACTTGTATTCATATTCGGTCATTCCTTCTCCTTCTTCTTCCTCGTGCTCCTCCTCAAACAGGGGAACCCTTGCTGAAGAGGCAGATAAGCCCCATTTTTCGAAAGTAGAAAAATGGTTAATATTGGGTGGTATTCTAAATGGGTAAAAGGGATGTCCCTCTTCGAAGAAATAACCTTGAAAGAAATTCTGGTCATACCACCTTCGTTTATCCTTAGTCCTCCCACTCAGCATGGTAGATAAAATGTCTACTCTGTTGAATTGTAACATATATTTTTCGCACTCCTTTTGTCTGTTTATTAGGAAGGAGAAGATGTCTTTTTCCTCCCTTGGGGGGGGCTTACCGCTTAGACATGCTGCCTCGTTTTTTTCACCTACGAATGGGTTCACTAGTGCTTGTCGCGTCTTTCTATTCCCCCTCGCTGGCTTTCCATTTGCTTGGTTGCCTTTTTCTTCCTTCCCCCTCGCTTCCTCCCCACTCGGCCTGCTATCCTCCTCTGATCTGTAGGTACTCCTTCTTTCTATTATCATTGGAATGTAGAACTGTTCGGGGAATTGACCATCCCTTGGAGAAGCAGCTCGGTCGCCTCCGCGTGGCTGACGCAGGGCCTGCTCCTTTTTCGCTTCACCTCCCTGTTTCAAGTCTAAGTCTTTCTGCTTCTTCCTTTCGGCTTTAGCCCCAGGTGAGCTGCTTTCACTGCAAATCAATTCCCCGCTCTGAAAATTCTGCTCCTTCGTTTTTCTCTTCTTCTCAGATGTGTGGTGCACAGCACCAGCAGTAGGGGAATCACCCCGATGTGGCATTAGCCTAAATTGTTCCTCCTCAGTTAGTACATCATTTTTGGGGATCTTCTGTTGCAGGTCTGCTATGTTCACGTCCTTTCTTAGGACAAGGCTTAGCCACATTTGATAGTCTATGAGGGAGTCATACGAACTGATTTCGCATGCCCCTTTGTGGAGTACGGTGTTCATGTGGATATGCTCCACTGCGAGGATTTTTATGAAACCCCTTACGCTGGTGTATATTTTTTCGATTCTGTGTTTTTCTCTTATTTCGAATTTTTCAAGGTTGAGTCTATGCAGTGTTTTTTTATTTCCTTTTTGATCCGCGAGGTTGTGCGGGGAAGCTTCCTCTTTTGTGGCATCCCCATTTTGGTTCCCCCTTCCCCTTCCTCCTCCCTCTTTGTCCTGCCACTTCCTCCTCCTGCAGTGGTTATCCTGCACATACTGCTCCAAGTCCTTAATGCTGCACCGCATTGTGCGCTTATTATGTCGGAGCTCCTTTATATTATCATACAGAATTTCCAAAATGTTTTTCTTCCTAATTTGAATGGCATTTATTCTTTCCTTAGATTTATTGATTAGCAGTTTGTTGGCATTTTTCCCAAATTTGTCGAGGATTACCTTAAGGGCATCAATTTCTTTGTCTAGCTTGATATTAAGTTTGTCTAGCTCTGAAAAGTGCTTTTTATACTTTGCGCTGTTAAGGTATTCTTTTGCGAAGTGCTCATTTTCTAGGCACCTCTTTAAATCTATTTCTATTTCTCTGAGTGGAATTCCGTCTACAAGGACTTCGTCGTTATGGTTGTAGTCCTCCTTATGTGATCTTTCTGCTTTGTCCACATGGATGATGATCCCCTTGTCATGGCTGTCTAGGTCATGTGGGCTGGCACTCCCCGTTTGGTATTCCCATCTCTCTCCAGTAGAGAGTCCGTCCTCCTGAGCTTCTCTACCTCCATTTCCATTCAGTGCAGTAGTTGATCCGGTGTCCGCCTCTTCATAAATAGAACTGATTTCTTGGGCCCTCTCGGCTTCTTCCTTTTCCAATTCGAGGAGTATGTTATTCCTTATCTTCTTGCTGATGGAAAGATTCTGTTCGTACAGATTCTGCACAAGGGTAACGACGTTGACAAAGCAGTCGGCGAAGTAGACCCGATCGGAATGGCCCTCATCCGTGTGTCTCTTCTTTATATTTGCAATGATGGCATTTCCATCAGAGTGAATTCGTTTCAGAGAGTCACTAAACGTTTTAAATGCTTCCCCCAGATTTTCGAACACGCTTCTGATCTCTGCACTTGTCCTTATTCCCTCGTAGTCCTTCCTCTTCAGTGCTCGCTCGATGTGCTCAATGTTCGATATGCATGAGCTGTTCAGGTGCAGCATGGTTCCCTCGGGTGCGGAAGCGTGGGTAATGCGTCAGCATGGGCGGTGCGTCAAAGTCGGTGGTGCATTCAACCCCTGTGTTGTAACCCCCCCTGTGGCGCATCCACACAGAGGTCGTCTTCTTGTGGGGTCCCTAAACTGGGTGAGCCGATTTCTGGTCACGTCCCTGCGTCTGTACACCCCGGCTGCTAATCACCTGCGTTGGAAGACTGGGCAGTGAAAACGGACTGGTGTAGAGTACCACAAAGTGGAAGTCATATAATTCAAACGGGAAAGAAAACGAAGGTACACTTCTCCAGTATGGTCAGCAAATGAATGTATATATACTAGCCTTACGGAAAAGAGAGAGAAAAAAAAAGTGAAGTAAAAAAAAAAATGCTCTTCACTTGGAATGTTTTGTAATCATCAGTGAGAATAAACAAACAAAACTCTGCTGCCGTGGGGGAAGCTTGTGCTTCCTCAAAGTGGAGAGCATTTAATCATTGCGCTTTTGCCTGGATCATAACGAAAGTGCGCCTTTCGTGAAGGATGTTTCTCGGCATGGGAAATGTAACTCAACTTACGTTTGCGCCCTTTTTGAAAAAAACGGGAAAAAAAAATACCAAACGGGTTGGTAGGAAAAATTAAAAAAAAAAAAAAAAAAGAAAAAAAAAAAAACGAACAGATGAACAGATGAACAGACGAACAAATAAACAAATAAACAAACAGACAAACAAAGAAACAGACGAAGAGACGAACGAATAAATAAATGCATGAATGAACAAATAAAGGGGTGAAACGATTTTGTTCGCTGCAGTAGCCTTCCCAAGTATCAACCCTTTTCCACCTTCACAGATCTGCATGGGAGGAGGGGCTTCCCCCTAAGGGCGCGAATCCATTTGCCCAACTGGGAAGGAGCAGGCAACGACTGTTCCGAATAAAGCTGACCGTTGAAGGTGAATCGTTCATAAAAGATAAGGCGTGGCAACCCAGGTGTGGAGAAGACACACACAAACACAGACGGGGTTGAACGTTTGGTGAGACCTGACCGAGTGGACCATTTGGCTGGTAGGCACAAGGTACACTTTTTGTCACTTTCGGCTGTTGGTTTCGTAAAAAAATGAATTCCTCCTTAAAGAACATCGAAAATGAAAGCAACTTTTTCATCAAATCATTCTTCGAGTCGCTGTCAAATTTTATTAAAAATGTGAAGATCGAAATAAAGGATGTTTTCGAATTGCTTAACTATCCCTGTGTGTATCAAAACTGCAAAAAAAAATTCAGCATCAGCGAAAATGAGGATTACAAAAATACGCTGGAAACAAATGTCATAAGCAAAATAGATAAAAAGAACATAGAAAATTTTCAGCAGTACCAGAAAGAGTTGCAAAACATGCTGCAGAATATTAAGGTGTTTAATGAGAAATACAGAATGGACGTCCCTCTCCTTTTTATCATCGAGAATTTAATAACCCTACACTTGATTAATGAGTACAAAATAAATAACATTGTGAAGAAGATTCAGGAGCACAACATTGCTATGCCTGAGTTGAAGAGCGACTTACCAAGTTACTTTGTCCAAACGTTAGAAGTGGAGGAAAGCGAAAATGATGGAGAATTGGGACGGAAGTTAAGCGAAACGAGTAACTTATCCATTAATAACAGTGTCGTTAAGGATCTACTAGAAACATCTCATGTCAGAATTAATTTGTCTAAATTGAGAGAACACAATGAAGAGAATTATTTCCACGCGGGGAGGCCACTGTACAGCTCCAGCTATAACTCCAAGTCAAATGACCTTTTGGCATTCAAAAAGGAGGAAGAGGAGGAGGGACGAGGAGAGGATGCAACTGGGAGGGGAAGTCTACACACTGTTGGGGAAGAAAACAGCCTCGCGCAACATAGGGATGAAGAGGATCCCAGCAATATGTCTGTGCGGAAAAAGGAGGAGAAGAAAAGCATCATTGAAGACATCGGGTTGTCCGAGGAGACGCTCAAGCTGCTTAATTTGCTGCCCCAAAAAAGGAAGGCGGAGTGAAGGGTGCGCCATTAGCGATGAGCCATTAGCCGTGGAATGTGCTCGGTGGAAGGTGACACGTAGGGAGAAGAAGCTAATAATGGATGCGATAGGCATAAAAGGACGTTTGCAACTTTTCCGAACATGCGCAAAGGCAAAAAAAAACGCACAATGCTTGACAACCCGCGTGCACACAGGTGAACTGAGGAACTCCGCCACATTGTACTGTGTTTCATACATAGGAAAAAAAAAAACGCAAAGGGTGGCGTTAACAGCCGATTTGTTCACTCACCAAAGGTTTACTAATCTGCGGATTTATTGACAAGTCAAGCCATATATAAAATGGCTATTTTTTTTTTTTTTTTTTTTTTCCTTTTTTTTTCCTTTTTTTTTCCTTTTTTTTTCCATTTTTACTTGTCCTATTCATACATTTGTATCCGCAATGCTTGACGCATGGCGATGAGTAAGCCCAATTTTCCTTTTTAAAGAGCGAAAAATGAACATTTAACATTTTTGCAATTTGCTGACTGTGAGTTCTGCCAAGGGGGCTAGGTGAGTAGCGTAAGGGAACGCATCCCATAACACGGCATCGCAGAGGAAGGCATCCCCACCGAAGCCACCCGACCGAAGGCCCCCAAGCAAACCCACCCAACCGAAGCTATCCCACCGGAAGACACAATGCATTTCGACTTCACCCTGCAGACTTGCTGCGAGCGAAACCAGAACATCACCTTCGTGAGCATCTCCGCCTGTGTGCTGATAAACGCCATGTTCTGGAGGTGCAAAATTTTGGAGCCCTTCAAACTTCTGACCGTTTTTTTGCACGAGTTTTCGCATGCGTCGGCCTGTTGGTTGACGGGGGGCCGGGTGAAGAGCATAGGTTGGTTCGAAAGGAAGGAGTTAAAAAAAAAAATTAACCTGTGCATTCGGCTTCGTTGCGCGGCTAAGCTGCGCTAAGCCGGGAAGACACCACCCCGTTGCATGTATATCTTCGTATCTGTGTTTGTATGCGTATGCGCATGTGCAGTGAACACTTTCTTAAAGCATACCATTCTGTGGTTACACTTTTTTTCCACCACTTACGTAACATTTTTGTACCACTTCATGCGAACTTCATTTTTTTTTTTCTCTCTTCCCCCTTCGGCGGCAAATGCAGAGGTGAACAGAAATCATGGAGGATGCACAAACACAATTGGAGGAAACAGATTCCTAATTCTGCCCGCTGGCTACATTGGCTCCTGTTTCTACGGGATGTTTTTTATTTTGATGGCATACATAAGCAGATGGACACTCATCACATCCGCTGCCTTCTTATGCTTCTTACTCTTAATAGTGTTAATTTTTTATGCTAATAATTTTTTCCTAAGGATTCTTTGCGTCCTCTTCTTAACGCTTACCATTTCTGTTTGGGTGTTGTGTGTGCATTTTAAGGAAGATGTGCAATACTGGCCCCTAAAAATAATCATGACTTTCATAGGCGTCCTCAATCAAATATATAGCATGGTAGACATAGTTGAAGATCTAATTACGAGATCTGTGCCTGAGTCCGATGCGTATAAATATGCAGAACTGACCAAATGTAACTCCAGATTTTGTGGGGCCCTATGGTTTGTGGTCAATTTGACTTTTATATGTTTGACCGTTTATTTGATCGGCGCAATTCATGTGAAGAACTTTGACGATTGACTGGGCCCGGCTCCTTCCTTCACTGCGCTTTGTAGGAGCTTCTTTCTGGGGGGGGCCCACCCTAATGTGCTCTCCACTGTCAATATTGACATTGCATTGGGTGAACTGTAAGATATTTGTTCGGCAGGAGTACCGCTTAACTTCTTCCAAACGGAAGTTCGCTTTAAATGGTGTGCGATGATTACGCCATCTGGACCTTTTTTTTTTTTTCATTTTTCACCTTTGGGGGGAATGTCCCAATGGAACTTTTACACGAGGGAGTATCGGTGCCTCAATGGCGTTTTTTTTTTTTTTCCCTCCTTTAATTTTAAAAAAATCTGTTTGCCTTGAAAATTTCAGGAGCCTGCATCTGAGTGGCAGAACGGGCGTTTAAGGTGCATACGCGAGGCATACATGAGGCATTCATATGTTTAATTAACCCAGTGGAGGCTCCCTCTTCGTTTTTTCTCCTACATGGAGCCAACTTCTCGGGTAAAAATGTCCAAATCGGGGAATTTTCCCGTTGCATCAGCAGCTTTCTGGTGATTCTATACAAAAGGCTCCTCCCACCGCTACGGTTTACATGCAAATAGGGACCACGGTGCAATGGCGAACTACTCCCAACTGTTAAGATGCATACGCCTGCATGCAAAGTGGGTGACAAAAGGAAAAATTAAAGGCATTATGTACGTGGTACAATGGGAAACCATTATGATGACCTAGATCTCTTGTGACGACTTGCATAACCTTAAAATGATGGCCCACTTTTGCAGGACCATCGTCTGTTACCTCGATTTGTAGGGTGATACATACGTAAAAAAAATATATATGAAAAACCCCCCAAAATGGGATTGCATGAAGAACCTCTCCTTTCTTGCTGACCCGCGATGGATGAGCACATCCTCAAAGTATTCCAAAATGGATTTAAAAAAATCCGCCGCCCCCCATTTTGTCACCTTTAAATAACATATTTTAGGTGACGAAATAATTCGTGAGAGGATTTTTTTTTACCTCCCCGTTGTTCTTCCAGCTAGCTATTTTAAAAAACGTGCGCGGCAATAGGAACACATGTTAGCAAAAATTGGAACAGTTTTAGCGTCACCCCCAATTGGTTCGCAAATGCCACGTTATGGAGGAGTAGTGGACAGCCTAGCTTTCTGTTGTATTTTTTTCCTATACGTTTTGTGAACCGCTCCGTTATTTTTCTTTCCTTTTGGCCGAATAAGAAAAAAACTATTTCGCTGACCTGAACAGGATGAAGTATGGGCAAGTCGTAGTGGGGCCTGCTGGGAGCGGGAAAACAAATTATTGCAAGCTGATGAAAGAATTTATGAAAATAAAAAAACGAAATTGCTATGTAGTCAATTTGGACAGCGCGAGTGAAGAGTACTACTATGAGAGAAAGAAGAAAGCGATAAACACCACGTCCAACATAGAAAAGGAATTGAAGCAATATTATGATACCATTTACGACATCGACATAAGGAACTACGTGGATGTAAACAGCCTAATGGAAGATCAGATGCTTGGTCCAAATTGTGCTTTACTAAGGAGTGTCGAATTGTTGTACGAAAATTCATATTTGCTCGAAGACGAATTAAATAACTACGACGATGATGAAAATTATTTCATCATTGATACTCCTGGACAGATAGAGCTGTACACACACACAGATTATTTTAAGAAAATTTTAAGCATATTTACGGATCAAAATATAAGATTGATAGTTGTCTTTTTAGTAGATATTTCTTTTATTAGTTCAAATACGAAGCTGCTGTCAGCGTACCTGACCAGCTTATCCACCATGATAAACTTTGAATTACCTCATATTAATATATTAACCAAATGTGACCTTCTGGTGAGTAAAAACTACTACCAAGAGTTGAGAAAATTTAAGCATAACAATAACTTCTTTTTCCAGAGGAAGTTGTATAAAAAGATTAACAAGAAGATTAAAGGCGGCCGAGGTAGCCGCTTTTTTCTCCAGGACAAAGCGGAACAGTGTGACGAGGAAGGAAAACGGCCAAGTGATGATTTGGGGGACACCTTTCTCAAAGAAATGGAATGCATAAAGGGTGATAAGTCCTTTAAAGACGAATATATTTTGTGTTCCGATTATGACAAGAGAAGCGTTTCAAGTTTCTCTTCTTCGAACATGTCCGAGGGAAGGAGTGAAAAATTCGGAAAAAATTCATCAGACGAGCAGAGCAGTAGCAGCGTGCAGTCCGAAGAAATTGAAGAAAAAATTTACCAAAAAAATTATGAAAAATTAAATGATATACTCTCTTTGGACCCCCATGATATTGTCATGACGGCCAACAAATGCATGTCCAGGAAGTACTACAAACTGAACAATGCCTTTGCGCATATTATCGAGGATTTCAATTTGGTTTCGTTTATCCCCTTAAATATTTACGACGACGATAACGTAGATTTTGTTATCAACTCGATAGATATGATCATACAGTACGGGGAGGACAAGGACGTGAACGACAATTACGACATGTGATGCGGATCGAAGGAGGGGGGGAGTTCCGCGCGCTGCGTGTGCAGAGCGCATAGTTTGTAAACGCGCGTCAGAGGTAATTGACGCATTTTCCGTTACTCCGTCGTGTGAACAATTTGGCGCACTTCACGTATCATTAAAAGGGGGGGAATATCGAAAATGACTTTTTTCTTTCTTGGCAATTTCTTCCCCGCATAGCTCACTTCTTTGCTTTTAAGTGCCCCTTCTTTAATGCTTGTGCGTATGTTTCTTCTTTCTTCCCATGGGACATATCCCCCATGATGTAGTTCCAGGGCAAACCTGCACAGACATTTATTCTTTTTTTAATCGAGTTTGTTTGTGAACATGCTGTACATTTCCTGTGGGACCCTACGAACACGAAAGGGGTATCAATCAGGACGAGGTACTGCTAATGTGGGAAGATACCATCTTCTGAGAATCGCGTAATTTGAAACGATAATTTTTTCTTCATCTGGTGGTCCATAGGGTAGCGGCAAAGGTGGGGGAAAAAAATATGAACAAGCAAGGCGTTTTGGAAAAAAAAAAAAAAAAAAAA
>NW_008481840.1:1016230-1045900 GCF_000524495.1 Plasmodium inui San Antonio 1
AAAAAAAAAAAAAAAAAGCTAAACAGCTAGACAGCTAAACAGATTTCAAAAAAAAAATATGAACAGCCAGATCGCTTTCCCAAACAAAATGCAAACAAGGTAATCTCTTCATTTGGAAAAACAAAATGTCTGAAAAAAACTGCGCAGGGAAGCCACCGCTTTTGAAGAATATAGCCAACAATTTTTTGCAGGAGAACGAATAGCCCTCTGCTACGAAAAGGTACAGGGTATGCAACGCCAGCTGGCCTGTGAGGTGCTCGATTTAAGTTTCCCCTTTTCCTATGTTGAGCGACTTGATGTTGTAGGGGTGTACGCCCAAAATGCCCAAATGCTTATTGAGCAGATACTTGGTTACTTCTGCGAATACTACGTTAATATCTTCGAAAAACATGCCCTCAATATTGACAACGACGATGTTATTTTCTACACTGATGGCTTCGAGTATACTGTGTTCCGTGAAGTAAAAAGATTTTTCTCTTTTGAAATTGTCTATGTCCGCTTTGACTTCTTGTAGTGAAGGAACGTAGTTGTATTTGTTTCGAAATATGTTTGAATTGGGGGAATTATTTCTGGACGGTTCGCTATTTTCATCTTCTTTTTTTTCGCGCAAACTGAATTTGTTACTACCTGCGGGGTGTTTTCTTTTGGCAGCGCAGAAAAAGTAGTTGCTGCCGTTTTGGAGGGCCTTCGAATTTGCGCTGTGGAGTAGGACAGGTGAATTTCGAGGGCTACTCGTGAGTGGTCTCTTCATGGAAAAGCATTTGCCCGCAAAACGGTGAAGAAAAAGTAAAAGCAGAAATTTCAATGTCATTATTGCTGTGTTGTGCGGGTTGTGCCTATTGTGCCGGTTGTGCCGATTGTGCCGATTGTGCGGGTTGTACCGTTTGTGGGATTACATTGGAGGGTGGGGGAAAAAAACAAAATTAGGCGAGCAATGCGTGAGGAACATCCGGAGCGTGACTTTTTTTTACCTTAGCGGGGTGTACGTTAAGGTGGTATCACTTTGACTGACTTTTGCTCTTCTCCTTGACCTTCCCTTGTTAGCTTTTCGAAATAGCGCCAAAATGGAGTACTCATTTGCTGGGAACTACTGCTTGTGGGAGTGCCCTTCCTCACATGAGCAGCGTCCCGTAGTTTTGCCTCCTCTCGCGCGCCAACGCTTCATAGAGAGGTCAACTTTGTTCGGCAGATGCTTTCTCAATACGTCGATAGGGTTTGGAACGATTGGCATTGTTTTCCTCCCCCTTAGCTATTAAGTAAACGCTACGGAGGTGGAACTCTCAAAAAAAAAATTAATCTCCCCACCAGGACGCTCTCCCTTACAGATCATATGCCAAAATGTAACGATGTGTGGGACTGTTAAATGTGAAGTTGCATGGCTTCCTTACCCCCTCTTGGGCCCACATCATTCGTTTTACCTCTCTGGCGGGATGACTAGGTTAACATCACCTCTATTTTGCACACAGTTAAAATTGCGGAAAAAAAAAAAAAAAAAGTAGCAGAGACATTTTGCCGTCCCCTTTCTGAAATAACCCTTTTATATTTTATATAAGCTTTTGATACATCCAGTTTTTTTGCGGTCTTGTGCACTGCTGCTTTTTTTTTTCTCGGCTTTGTTTATGGTCCTTTTCAAATTGGAATTTTCCTTTTCCATCTTGTTGTATTTCTGCACAAGTGGGGATGTACATTACGGGGGAGGATGAATAGCATGTGTGAGAGGGAGATGTACCTATGGATGGATTGATCGATGCATGCATGTATGTATAATTCGCTTAGGAAGTCCCTTTTTTGGGTAACCTGCTGGAGTATGTGGAGCTTGTTTTTTAAATTTTTCAAGGCGTGACTCCCAGTGTCATTTATTATGTCCCGCATGGCCTCCTAAAAGGGGACGTTGTTTGGACAGCTTGCTGGATCGATAGGGCAGGCGTAGGTGTACACACCTCCGAGAGACGCTCAAACGGTCACAAAATGTAACGACCCGCTCAGATGACAAAGAGGCAGAACAAAAAAAAGGAAAAGTCATAGAAGGGACTAACTATTGTACCTTATTTTTCCTATTGATTTCATCTTTTTCTTTAATCAAGTCTTTTATCTTCAGCTCGTACTCCAGCTTCTCCGTTTCGTGTTCTTTTTTAATTTCTTTTAATAGTGAGGAGAGTTTGTTTATCTCCTCGCTGTAGTTTGCAGGTAGCGTGGGGAAAGGAAGAGCAAGTGAATTATTTCTTAGTGTACTGTGCACATGTAATTGCAAATGTTATTTCTCTGCGACACCATCTGAATCTTTAAGATATGCAAGACTCTTCTTCTTACTCCTTTGATACGATGTCCAAGTCAAGCTCTACTATTTGACTCTCTAGTTGGAGCAATTTATTTTTGTTCTCTCTCTGCATGGAAAAGAAATGCATATGTAGCTGTAAGCCCAGAAGAGGGGAAGACATTTTGTGTAAACCATTTTATATTTTTCATTTGTGTAGCATCTTGTTAAACGTTTTTATGTTGTCATTTTTTTTTTTTTTTTGACCAGCTTGCTATCGTATTCTTCCACTTCTCTCTGTTTCATCATCTCCAGCGCTTTTGTTCTCTCCTCCATGAGCAGCTTGTCTGAACGGGGATGAATCGGCAGCGCAATTGGAATTGATCCAGTGTGTGGAGAGGATGTAGCGGGGGTATGGTTGGAATGACGCTAATACGTAGTCGAATGCCTTTGGGGCACACCTCTCCCCTATGCAGGGATGTGCTATTGGTGTCGCCTCCTCGCGCATACCCTGCTCCTTTTCCCTCCGCAGAGATTCGATTTTTTCTTTAAAATCATCGTTCTGCCTTTTCACGAAGTCGTAGCTGTTTTGGTTTCAGTCCGGGGAGGAATTTGTGTAGGAGAGGGGGAAGAAATGTACCTATAGCTGCTTCGCATGCTTGGTGTACACACAGGAATGTAAAAACAGACGCTTCTTTTCTCACAACTTTGAGCGATCAGAAAAATTAGGAAAGGTGGAGAAACAGTCCTTGGGACGGACCTTTCCGCGTAACTGTGCTTTTTTATTAGCTTATCTGTGTGCTCCCCTATAGCAATTGACATTTCGAAATTCTCTGGAAAGGTTAGCAAAAATGATGAGCAAGCTATTTCGAGAAAGCGAAGAATGTGCACACATTTTTGCCTAAACGGGTCATGTGATTTGTTCGGTTTTTTTTTTTTTTTTTTTTTTTTCCTCTTAAAAAAAAGTTGTTGTACTTTTTTTTTCCTGTTCGTACTGCTGCTTCATTTCGTCAAGACTCCTGAGCGCCTCAGTGAGTCTCAGCTCGTTTTGTTTTTTCCGGTTGAGGAGATGTTCGTAGGATTTTTCTAAGTCTTCGAAGTTTTTCAGGAAGTGCACCACGTCGCAGGAGGTCGCGTCCTTGTCCGTCATTGGGGAGAGGGGGCGTTAGAAGGCGGCGTTAAAACGCGGCGGTAAGACACAGCGGTAAGACACAGCGCTAGGTATCAAATGGTAGTTACGGTTAACCGTTTGACCCCGTTGAGTTGAAAGGTGGACAGAGCAGCTACGTGCGTAACAGCCTTTGCCGGAAAGGCGCGAGCGCTGGAATGGCAAATATCAGTGCTCTGGGGGGACGGCAGAAAATGGGCAAGGAACAAATGAGGTAAGTCCTACAGCTGCGGTTCACATAACGGTTCCAGCGGCACTCCGCCAGGTAAAGAAATACAAACGAGGCGCCCAGCAGTTCTTCGCTTTGTACATACAACCATAGTATTATAATTACAAGTTCGTCCTTTTTGAAGAGTTTAACTTCTGGACGTCGGGGCGAAATATGCGCGCGGGGCAGCAGCGCCGCACGGAGAATGGTACGTACTGTGTGGCAGATGGTATACGTGCATTTGAGCTAGGGGGTGGTTACAAATTGGGGGGTGATGAGTGAGAAGCGTAGACAAACGTGCCAATGTGTACGTACAGAATGCGCAGGGAGGTGATTGGAAAAAAAAAAAAAAAAAAAAAAAGCAACGCGAAGAGGGGAAGGAAAATAATGTCCACGAGAGGACGTCGCGCGAAGGCCAAATTAACTCGCGGGGCGCATGGTTGGGAAGAGGATCACATCCTTGATACAATTCTTATTCGTTAGGAACATAGTGATTCGGTCGATACCCAGGCCAAGGCCACCGGTGGGGGGAAGTCCATATTCCAGGGAAGTACAAAATGCAGCATCAAACTGAAAGGCCTCTGCATCTCCCTTTTCCCTATCCTTTAGTTGCGCTGAAAAGCATTCCCTCTGTATAAAAGGGTCATTCAATTCGGTGTAGGCATTTAGGACTTCCTTCCCACAGATAAACATTTCGAGCCGTTCAGTTAATCCCGGTTTGGATCTATGATATTTGGCTAAGGGACTCATAATTTGTGGGTGCTCAATAATGAAAAATGGTCTATCAGGATATTTATTTTCTATAAAATGGGAAGCTAGCTGATCCAGCAGTTTTGCAGCAGTTGGAGGGTTTGGCATTTCGATTTTGTTTTCTTTAATCAAGTGAATCATTTTGTTTATCGTTTCTGGAGAATCAAATGGTTGTTCTAATTTTGTGTTAGTTAATTTTTCTAACTCTTCGACGATGGAAACTTTAGGATATGGAGGGGTGAAATCTATTTCTACGGGATCTTTGTCTGGCCCATCTTTATTATACAAAATTTTGTATGTCCCAAATAAGTGCATAACTAGAGTGGAGAAAAAATCTTCAGACCATTTTATGAGATCGTAAAAATCTGCATAAGCCCAGTAGAATTCACATGAGGTAAATTCAGGGTTATGGGTATTATCGATGCCTTCATTTCGGAATACCTTTCCTATTTCGTACACCTTGTCTATGCCTCCTACGATTAGCATTTTTAGAGGTAACTCTGTGGCGATGCGGAGGAACAGATCCAAGTTTAAGTCATTATGGTGGGTAATAAATGGCTTGGCATTTGCACCTCCTGCTACTAAATTCATGGTTGGAGTTTCTACTTCTATGAATCCTCTATCGTTGAGAAAATTTCTAAGATAGTTAATAATCCTTGTTCTGGTAATGAAGGTACTTCTGGTGGATTCGTTTATCATTAAATCTAGATACCTCTGTCGGCACCTAATTTCTATGTCCTTTAATCCATACTTCATTGGCAGCATGTGGAGACAGGCAGAGAGGATTATGGTTTCTTTTGGGAATATACTTAACTCTCCCTTTTTGCTTTTTCCCGGGAATCCCACGATTCCTACGATATCTCCTCGCCTTATCTTGTCGTACGATTCTGCGAAATTTGACTTGGTATGGTCATGGAATGCAAAGTTGGCTAGCACTTGTATTTTGGCTCCATCGCCAACCAAGTCGAAAAAGCGCAGCTTCTGTCCTGAGGCGGACACCCTCATTATTCTTCCTGTCACATTTAGAGGGGTATCTTCCAGGTGTTCTCCGCTCGCCAGGTGTTGGTACTTTTCCACAAATTCTGGCAGGGTTATCGTCCTCTCAAATTTGTGTGGGTAGGGGTTGATTCCCTTGGCCTTCTGCTCCAGGATGAACTTGGACCTGTTCTCGTAGTACAGCCGTGGGTCGACCTCCGCCTCCTCTTCCTTTTTCTTGTCCCTGTGGTGCGGCGGTGAAGTAGTGAAGCGGTAACGGGGCGGAGCGGTAACGGGGCAACATGGCAACATGGCAAACCGCAACGCGGCAGGGATGTGTCCGCTTGGGGATGCTCTTTTTGGCGCTCTACTCTATGCACGCGCATATGCCACCTATCACCCACACATACGGCGAAGGCACAAAAGGGGTAAGGCGTAGGGGAGGGGGTGGCCCCCCCCAATCGCATCTCCCTCGAAGTGTGGTTAGCTTACTTGGCCTGCTGGTTGCTGGCGACTTTCCTTTCGCCCTCCATCACATGCTCCTTTTTCTCGCTCATTTTGGTGAAGGACTGTTTACAGTTAACTGGGCAAATGATATTTTTATTCTTGTTCAGAATTGCTGATGAGCAGGAATGTTGTTTGTAAAAGTGGCTGCCGAAATTTTTAGGGTATCTCAGGATGGGGAGTAGATCGCTGAACATGTGTGAAGATGTAAAGATATGCTTCGTTGAATTTGTGATTGTGCTCGAGCGGGTTTCTTCTACCCAGGGGGAGCATGTCGCTATGGTTTTTACTTTGGCGCTTTTGAACGAACGACATTTTAATTTCTGCCGCGAGTTCTATTTTGCCGATATAAACTTGGTGCAATTTTCCCCTTTTTTTTTTTTTTTCTGTTTAGCTTTGTTTAGTGGATTCAGTAGCACTTTTCTTTTGCATGCGTTAATTAATGGTCTCAGTGTAGGCTCCGCTTTTCCCTGGCCCCGTTCGCCGCCCCGCGGTTGAGGTTTTTTCATTGCCAGGTGGGGATCACCAGATGGGTATCAACTAATTGGTGATTGGTAAAATTTTTCTCTCTTTTTTTTTTTTTTTTTTTAGACAGGGTCTCACTCTGTCATCCAGACTGGAGTGCAGTGGCGTGATCTCGGCTCACTGCAAGGTGATTTTTTACTTTTTGGCAAAACAGCTAAATGTGCCATATTTTGCTTGGAGGTACTTACAGTGGGAAGGAGAAAAGGATGGGCTCCTCCACTCCCCCTGCGTGATGGTAGCTTCTATCGTGGGCAGAACATAATGCACAACTGGAGGGAACCAAACGGTATGCGCATGCATACGTGGAAGTTCTATGCATGTATAGTATTTACATTTTTGACCATGAGGGATAAAAAGAAAAAAAATGAAAATGACCTCAATTTATTCTGCTGACATGTTGCTGTAGTGAAATGTCTTCTTACGAAAGACACGTTGCAGAGCTGTGGTGAATTCCCCCATCCCTTTTTATCATCCCCTTTTGATTGGTTAAAAAATGGTCGCCATCATATTCGCCCCAAAAAGAAGCACCCAGGGATGGAGGAAGCACATACGTATGTACGGATAGATGGTCGCACTTACCAAACGAATCTCCACTGACACGAAAGGCACCAACTGGCGTCTCTTCTCCAGTTGGACCTGAAGCTAATGCCTTTTAATTACCCGCAGCAGTGTTAAGCAAATGGGGAAATACGAAATTCGTCAGAGAGGGGTTGTTTTGGTGGAGCTTTACAATGAAGCGTTTTAATGACACAATGTTATGTGGTGATGTGATTATACATTGGTCAGATTTTAATCATTCAAAAAAGGGGGGAAAAATAATAATAAAATAAAAATAAAAGAGACGTAAAAATGGGGGTGTTTTTTTTTTAAATCAAATGCGACAAACGGAAGGGGCGAATGCTTTATTCGCACCACAAATATTCGTACCCATATAAAGCCCCCCTTGGGGAGCAGAGTCGTAAAGGACTAGTTAACAAATCCTTCAAAAGGTTTGGTCACAAGGTGAGGCTGGAATGTGGAATCGCTGGAGAGTGAAAAATTCGAACCACCTACTCTTCTTCCACCTTTTTCCTATAAAAGAGGAAATACAGAAAGAAAAAAAAAAAAAAATTAAATTCAGGAGGGGTCAAATAGGTAATATTTTAATCATAAGGACAAAAAAAAAGGGCATGTGTAAAGGGGGGAAACTGTCACAGCAACAGGCGTTCCAAATAGACACTTCGAACATATGCAATAAACATTGTTCCCATTTCTCGCTCTATTTCTTACGCTTCCATTATTAGCGTGATAGTGTCCCCCTTGAGAAGAATCTTGCCCAAGTCCTTTCTCGTGTTCTTCTTAACTGAAACTTCTGCTGACTCGTCTAGCACCATGTTCATGTATTCATCGAAGCCCTGTAAAGTGGTGAAGCGCGGACGGTAGGAAGTGTGTCTGAGTGCGACGAACGTGTGACGAAGGTGTGCATATAGGTACATAAACGTTACGTCCATATGAGCATTCACGTACGTATGGCCATCCGCTCCTGGTGTCGCGGCGCAAACGCCTTAATTACCAGAATTTTTCCCTCAATGCGGGTGTCTGGTTTATCATAGAGCCAAATTTGGACCACCGTTTTGTTCGTGAAAAATCTGAAAATTTGGTTCTGCGAAAGGGGGTACAGGGAGATAAAAGGAGGAGCACAAGGGGGAACAAATGGAGTGGTACGGATGACACGTAACAGCAGTGCTCTTTGCGACACCGCTTTGTGCGACCGCTGGGCTTTTTCTTTTCCTTTCCTTTTTTTTTTTTCTTTTTTTACTATAGGCTGGGTCATAATTTTTTGCAACTTCTTATTCGTCACCGCCATTTTGTTCCACAGAGATTTTGTATCGTTAGGGGGTGGGGGTTCTTCCGAAATGAGAAAAAAATGAACAATGCGCAAGGAGGTAGGGACAACCTCTTCCTAGCCAGTGATGCCTATCCGTGGGGAAAGGCCTTATTCCTGTATCTACACACCTATGGGCTTACCTCATGCACTTGCGCGATGACACAGCGTTTTTTCCCAGTAGGGAAAAGTCTGGGACGGCAAGGAAGGCTGCAAGTAGTTGTTCCTATGTAAAAAATTCTGCTTGCGTATTTTTCTGCGTTATTTTCTGTGTACTTTTTGCGTATTTTTCTGCGTTATTTTCTGTGTACTTTTTGCGTATTTTTGGGGTATTTTTCTGCGTTTGTCGTGGGGTCTATCGAGTGGGAAATGAGCAAAGTGGGAATGGAATCCTTTGCAACTTTGGAATTCTGCGCTGAGGAATTTTATCTGCCTTTTGCGCGGTCAGCTGGTTGGCGATTACGTAGTTGAGAAAATTCGAAGCAGGTAAGTAGCGGGAAACCACATAATTGCGTGATGGAAAAGTTGAAGAATCGCGCCAGTGCTAAGTGGGTCAGGACGTGATTACGCGGTTTGCCGCACAACTGCGTTGGCGTTTCTTCTCTCGCGCGGCCTTCTCGACACTGTCATTTGGGGCGCCCTATTATCCTTACACGTCTCCCCAGAAAAAAAAAAAAAAGCAGAAAGAAAAAAAAAGCAAAAAGAAGAAAAAAGAAACTATCTTTTTAAAAATTGCCAACAATTGCGAACCTGCCAATTTTCCCAGAATGCAAGCGGAATGAACCCTCCAAAAGGTGGTGGCAAAGGAAAAAAGCTAGGAAGCGAAGAAACGCACAAACGAACGGCGCCCCAGTAACGGCATATTTATGGCCGTACCATGCTGCCCCCCAAAAAAAAAAAGAAGTTAACAATTTGAAGCTCCTCTAAAGGCATACTCTCTACTCAATTGAGGAGCAGAAATGAAGAAGGGGGAGCAGAGCATACCGGGGAAAAAAGCCCAAGGGGGAAAAGACGAAAATGATTTGCAGAGGTATATGGACGAACTGTGGGGGTTCGCCCCCAATTCCGGCAATGAAAAGGAGGATATCGGAGGGGAGCAGATTGGAACACGTGATAAGGGGGTGGTGAATCCTTCGGAGGAATCGGAAGGTGAGGCGAATCATGAATGGGGAGGAAAAAGGGTGAGACACTTCCACCCTCGAATGCTGCCTCATCAGATGAATCATCAGGACGCTTGTGTTGGTAGGGGTGCCAATCCCATCTGTGAAAGTCCCAATGGTGGAACCTCCAGTGGAAATTATAGCGATGGGGAAGGCACCCAAACGACGGGGAACGAAAACGTAGGGAAGAAAGGAAAAGCGAAAAAGAGAAGAAATCACCCAAATGGAGACCTAACTACCCAAAATGAGAAGGACAACTTTTACCCCAGGAATGATAAACAGAAGAAAGAAGAGGAGGATAGACAGAAAGCTTCAAAGGGGACAAATCATAGAGAGGACGAAGAAGAGGCTCCCAAACGGAGAAACCCCCTTGCGAAAGAGACAGAGGCAAATGCAGTGAACAACGGGAAGCTCAATGGATGGGAAAATCCATCATATGAGGCAGCAAAAGAAAAAACCAAGAAGCACACCCCTGATCGTGACACCAGACAAAATAGAAAAAATATTTTTAAAGAAAAAATGGAAGCCAAAAAAGATTTCATGAATGTGGTTCACGAAATTAGAAAGTTGACTCTACCCCACTTGGATAAATTTCAAAAAAAAATTGTGGAAAATCATCAAGTAAAAATGCTAGGAGGTAAATTCGATAAGAGCCCCAAGGTTCATTATCCAGAGCTCATGTTTCGAAAGAAGTCCATGAAGAGGTACATTCAGCAGAGAAGAGAGCGAGAGAGAATTATGGGCGTGAAGACGCAGACGGGGAATTACATCGATATGCAGGACGTAAATCGAAGGAAAAAAAGGATGAAGAAGGAGAAGACTTCGTCCAAGTTGTTTTAATTAATGGGGTTTTAAGTGCGTGGCAGCAAGGTAAGTGGGATCCGTCCACCCATAGGCCCATTAATCCCACTCATGTTTACATTTTCCCACTTGTGACGCGTTATTCTTTACATCATAAGGATATAGGCATATTTTCTTTTTTTTTTTTTTTTTTTTTTTCCCTTTTTTTTGTACCACCTGACAATTTTTTGTTTTCTCCCCTCCCGATGTGAGAACATCCTCCGGGTAACTTTATTTTTTAATCAGAGTGATAAAAAAATGTAGAAAGGAGGGGCACCTCGTTGGGGAGGAAAAAAAAAGAAGGAGAAACAGGCATCACCAGGTTTCCCTCTTTTAAAGCCACATACGAACAATTTGCAAAGGCGACGTTGTCATTTTTCTTCTTTTTTTACCGCGTCCATGCGGCACACCTTCCTCTTCAACATGCACATTTGCGCGTACTTATGTAGGGTGCCACATCGCTCGCCGTTACCTCCCCGCATGGGTAACGTGAAGGGGGAAAATGAATAGAAGGCCAATGAACTCCCCCCTAAGAGGTGGAAAGGGAAGAAGAAGAAAAAAAAAAAACCCTACAGCACAGTAGAGTAGAGCTGAATTTTTTTATGTGCGGCAGGGAGTGTAGCAGGTTCGTCAAATTGGGGAGGAAGCATAGTGGGCGAAACGGCCATATAAGCGTCGCAAGTGGAGTGCCGCCGAACGTAGCAACGCAAAATGTAACACCGCAAAACGTAGCTCCGCAAAATGTAACACCGCAAAACGTAGCTCCGCAGAACGCAGCACCGCTCTACTGCCCCCGCCCCAGATGGAGCAGGGCGAACAATTCAGAAGACAGATTTCCCTGTGGGGAACGACGCACCAGGAGATCCTGATGAGCAGCTCTGTGTGCCTACTCGGGAGCAGCCTCACCATCATGGAAGTCGCAAAGGGGTTGATGCTGAGCGGCATAAGGAATATCACCATTGTAGACAATGCATGTGTAACCACAGAGGACGTAAAATATTACATTTTCTCCAAAGGGTATGAAATAATAAATGAGTATAGATGCAAAGTGGTCAAAGAAAATTTGATGAAAATGAATCAGATAGCAAATATTACATGCCTAGTGAAAGACCCACTAAAATACATGAACGAGGTGGATTCTAATGGGGACACATACGATGTGATTATCTGTGACTTGTCTGTAAAGAACAATTTGTCTGTTGAAAGAATGTGTAGAAGGAAATGCAGAATAATTATAACGTGCCATGCGGCTGGGTACTTAGGTTATGTACATGCTAGTGTGGGAGGGCACCTATATATGCAGACCTGTGGAAAAAAAAGCAGAGAAAAATCCGAGTGGGGGGTTTATACTCACTTGTCCCTGTCTCTGTATGATGAGCTGAAGGAATACGTACGTGGCGTGCATTACAGTGACCTTCGGGGGCGCGGGTGGAGGGACAAAATTGTGTTTTTGGCCAAGTGCTACCAGGACTTTCGCGCAAGGGGGGGCGGCAGTGGAGAAGGCGGCAGTGGAGAAGGCGGCAGTGGAGAAGGCGGCAGTGGAGAAGGCGGCAGTGGAGAAGGCGCAGGTGGAGAAGGCGGCAGCGAAAAACGCGGAAGCAGAAGACGCTGCAGCGGAAGCCATTGGGACAGTAGCAGCCATATATGCCGTCACAGCTACTGTGAGTGTGACAACCGAAACGATTGTGATCGCCCCTTTTTAACCTTCGTGACTGAAAAACTAAAGTTAAAAGGTGCCCCCCGCTTCCCCCCCCCGGACGGAACATCGTGCACGATGCTCAACCCAAGGAACGTCACTCACAGGATTAAGGAGGCCCTTCTTCGAAACCGAACGGACGGGTCCACGCACAACCACATATTTATATTCCTAGTCGTTTTAAAGAGCTTTATAAAATATCGAAAGGAGTTACCCCTCCTGCTGGAGATGAAAAATGAGCACCTTGATGATGGTGGGATCACCAATTGTCTGGAGAAAATTTTGCTAAACAGAAAAGTGAAGGACGAAAAACAAATCGAGAGACTTATCGAGAGGAAGAAACGAAAATATAGATTTAGGAAACCATTTTCTCTGTCCCACTTTGTGTATTTTTTCTGGAACTTTCTTTTCATTCGAAGGGTGGAGCATCGGAGTGGTACGTGGGGCAGCAGCGGGGGGGGTAGCAGCAAGGGGGGAAGCAGCAAGGAGGACAATATCAAGCGGGACGACAGCAAGCAGAGCAACTACCTCAGGGACAACTGCCTGGGGGAGCACTTCCTCGAATTTGCCTTTCTCTACGGTTTGGGATTGAAGCCCATTCGAGAAGGTTACCTGACCGTGTGCGGACGGGAAGGAACAACCCCCCTTCCATTTTACTCTCATTATTTAAAACAGAAGACGAGGGGAAGTTTCCTCCTGTGCGGCAGACACAAGAACCTCCTACATTTTGGTGAAAGAGCCCCGAATGGGGACATTAAAAAGGAATCAAATAAGCGTGTTGAGTTATACGCGCCACATGATGAGAGAGATACACACATGGATGGGTACGACGATGCGAAGGGGATGCATTTTTTACCCTCCTATGTAGATTCACACACAGACGTTTTCTTCAACACGGTGCGGAAAGTGGAGAACACATTCCACCGATTGGTCTGCGACATGGGGGGTGGTAGCGTGTGTGCGAAGATGGTCATTGCGGGTTTGGTTACGCAGGAGGGAGTTAAAATATGCTCTCTCTACATGGAGCCGCAGTCGAGTTATTTTTTCTTCACCGCGGGGAGGCGGCGCGGCGGTGTAGGATAGGGGCGGCCGCAGAGAGGGGCGATGCGAACATTGGTACGTCAGTGCATCGGTACGTCAGTGCATCGGTACGTCAGTGCATCGGTACGTCAGTGCATCGGTACATCGCTACATTCGTACGTCATCACATCAGCACATTCGTGCTTGGGGCCTGACACGCTTCCCTGCATATTTGATTTCTCCCCATTCTACAAAAAAAATCTTTTGACAAATTGAAAGAGACAAGTTTTTTGGGGGGGGTGACGAAGGCACACAAAAAAGGGGACGTGGGATCCACCAGCGCGCAGGAAGATACAGGCATATAAAGACAGATACAGCAGATAAAGACAGATATAGACATATAAAGACAGATACAGGAAGATAAAGACAGATATAGACATATAAAGACAGATACAGGAAGATAAAGATAGATATAGGGACATAAAGACAGATACAGGAAGATAAAGACATATACGGGAAGACACGGCATACGCCGACGCGTGGCCGGAAACCATGAAGATACGAAAACAAAGACTACACGAACATACCAAACAATCGACGGGTTTAAAAAAAAAGGAACAATTTAAAACGAATTAGACGAATGAAAGCGATTTGCGGTAACTTCTTTTTTTTGATTCTCCGCCACGCGGTAGCTGCACAACAGAGGTTGATGATCTGATGGTTGGCTGCCGTAGTGCTGCGCCCTGTTAGGGGGTGGGAGCAAGGGGGTCGCAGGGAAGCGGACGAAATCAGCATAGGGGTCAAGTCAGCAAAGGAGTCGAAGTGACCAAACGGGTCGACGTGACCAAACGGGTCGACGTGACCAAACGGGTCGAAGTGACCAAACGGGTCGAAGTGACCAAAGCGGATCTAACTGGAACCCATTGAAGGATCTTTAACTCGAACTTGAACCTATGGTGGCCGCTGCACCGCGGTACTGCGATACCTATTGCGCGTCCACCTGCCGGAAGGAGGGCGGAATCCTAGTGCTCTCGTAGGCGGAGTTCCAGATCTCCCGGTCGTTCTGCACCGAGAAGTGGATACCCGGCTCGAAGTGAATACCAGAATAGAAGTAGATCAGAAAGTACACAGGGTAATCTGTGAAAATATCCTTAGGAAAAAAAAATTTGGTACTGTTATTAATAAAAGTAATTAATCCTATATTAAACATTTTCTGGAAACCTTCATAATCTGTCTCATCCCCCCAGTGGATGTGTCCTGTCCTTGTCCTCTCGTAGAAAAAGGCAGATGCCTTTTCCTCAATCGTCTTGGTCTGAATGACTTTATTGTCGCAAGTGAAGTGGTAATGATTGTTCTTGATGGACCAGTAAGATATGCAGTCTCCATTATGCTTAAAGAGTAGACTTCTGGTGAGTAATCCATCCTTTGGTCTTTTAATCTTTTTATTGAAGGTCGTGTCCGTGATAATAACGTAGAGATCTCGATTAGCATAATTCTCCTTTCGATTGACATTGTTCAATTTGTTCTTTATATTTACGTAATTAAAAAATGGAAGTATGGTACCTTGTGTTATTTGTTTCATAAAAACATGAGAGCCGATTACTTTAGATTTGAGATTTGCACCGATTAGCTCATGCATGTTTCTTCTTTTAACCTTCTTTAACTCATCATAGGTCATTTTATTCGCTGATAGGGACACTAGTTTGAAGAAAATGAGCTCGTAGATTCGGTACCCCCCCTGATGCACTTCTTCCAGGATGTCATCATAATCGGTCATCTCATTGTTAGCATTTGGGTCGGATAGCGCGTTATGACCATATTGTTCGTCATTGTCTTTGTCCTTTTGGCTACCCAATTGGATACCCATTTGGCTATCCATTTGACTGTCTATTTGACTGTCTATTTGACTGTCCATTTCGCTGTCCTTTTGGCTTCCCATCTGACTCTCCTCTGTCGCGTTGGTGGATTCTCCCGATTCTGTTATAGCTTCATCATGAAAGCGATTTTTTTTTTCTTTTTCAATTAACGTCAATCGCATGACAGACCTTTTAGGTTGACTTTCAGACGTGGTTGCTAAAATCCCTTGGCTGGAAAAATGCCTTTTGGGCTTCACAATATCGATGGATTCCCTTTTTTCGCTGTTTTCACTGTCTGATGGGTATGGCTCGACTACACGTTGGTATTCATCCTTCATAGATGCCGCTGATTCTGTATTGGGTATTTCCATGTTTCTTCTGTTGTCTTTATATTTGTGCGTACTGGCATCTACAGGGATCGGCAGCGGCGTTTTAGTGACTCTGGATGCATGGGAGAGGGATGGGCTCCTCATTCCGGGGGGAATTTTCACCCTTCCGCTGTCACCACTGCTGGTATTGTCTCTTTTGAACGAGAGAGTAATGGTTCTGTGCTTCACCGTGGTGTTCTTAGCTGGGGAGTCCTTCGCGGCGTAGGTCACTCCCCGGTATGTGTTCTTTGTGAATTTTTTTCCCTCACCTCCCTCTTCCACCTTCAGCAATTTCACCACTTTGTCTTCATCTCCGAGCATCGCGTTGGCAGACTCAGACCAGCCTATCCCAGCGGCGTCAGCGCGACTGTTGGTGGATTCATGCCACCGATGGGCGATCGAATTTAAGGAGCGCTCGCTGGCATGAGGACTTAGGGGAGGTGCACTTTTTTCCTGCACGTCGCCTCTACTCAGGTTGCCACTTGCGAGGTTGCCACTTGCGAGGTTGCCACTGCTGCCAGTTAGGCCGAATGTGGACCTACCGCCAGAGCTTCTGAAATTGCCGCTGTCAGTCATGCTGCTAGTGCTTCCCCTGCGTCTGACGGCTGGTCTGTGGTCACTCTTTCTCCCCTGGCCCACATCCCTTCTGCTTCTGTCACTGTTGTGGTTGCCTCCCGGGACGTCGCCATCGCCATCGTCATAGCCTCCGTCTCCTTCTCGGCCTCTGATGGGCCCTCCGCCCCGTTTGTCTAAGCTCAACCCGGTTCCACTTCGGCCTCTGCTTCCGCTTCCGGTTCCGCCTGCGCTTCCGCCTCCACTTCCATCCGCGTTTCCACTTCCATCCGTATTTCCACTTCGGCCGTCGCTCCCACCATCCGCAGTGCCGCCGGCCTCTTCCCCCTCTGTGTTTCCCTTCTTGCACGTGTTCGAGCTACAGTCCGCATCCTCGTCCTCCTGGGTGCCGTCGAGCAGAGGCCGTCCACGAGAAAAGAGGTACTTATTCATATAGTTCGAAATGAGCGTCATAACGGACTTTTTTTTCTCACTACTTTTATTTCCCTGCATAACTTTATAGAGGTAATTCTTCTTCAAATAATAATTCGTAAACTCGAGATTGATGAGGAGGTCAAATTGTCCATTTATGAAATGCTCGTCTATTTCGTCTTCTTCATTATATCCAGGAAAGAATTTGATAAAATAAAATGTGCTTAGATATCTCAAATCAGTAACATTAAATTTGGGATCGCCAGTCTGCTTAACATTTCGTACATACCAAGGGATGAAGGAGCTCTCCGGGACGTTTACACTGGGGACGACGTTACTAGTTCTTACTCCATTTTTGTCTAATAGATATTGTAATGAGAGGAAGAGGCAATCGCCGGACCCACATGTTTCGACATGACATAAGGTCTCATTATGGGTATAGAAGTATTCTACCCAATTTTCCGATGCGACTTGGAAATTATGTTTAGTACATAAATTTCGAAAGTGACTAACCGGTAAGGGTTTCTTTTTCGTCATTTTCATGACTAGGCTATTTGTCTTTATTGGGTTTAATATACTTTTTAGCAAGCGTACTTTTTCCTTCTCCTGTCCTTCATTTATTACTGTCTCGTATATTTCTTGTTCTTCCATTTCGGATAGATAATTGGTAATTTTGAAGTGGACTTGATTCTTTTGTGGGTCAACTTTCATGATGAGGACGATCGGGTTTGTTGTATCCTCCAGATTCATAGAAGTATGTATCGTAATACATTTTCGTAGTGTTATAAATTGAATTAGTTTCTCAAAATAGAATGCATTTTTTTCTATTTCGTTAGTTATTACATCTTCTAATAGGTGAAGTAATCTCTCATCGGATAGATAGTCTTCTTCTGAGAGATAGTTTTTTTCTTTTTCTTCTTTTACCCTTTTGGTCAGGTCGGAAAAATTCTCTTTTATGAATTTAAAAAGGAGAAGGATTTTTTCATACACCTCATTTTTAAAATTTTCATAAAAAAGGGTCCTAACATTATCTATACCTACCTCTTTGAGGATTTCACTTTTTTCGTCCGATTTGAAACAGAGCATTAGAAGATTCTGCAATGGCATAAGATTTTCAAAGTATTCTTCACTGAGGTACATCCTTTCGTCTTGCAGATTGAACACGACGGTTGAGATCTTCACTTGGTCGTCATTTTTACGCTTACCAAAGAAGCTGTCTTCTTTGTTTATCGTTAGGGCCACTAGCGCGTTGCACAGGTAGATCGTCAATAACGTCGCCAGCAGCAACGCGCGCATCCACGACGGCGCCCCTCCCCGTTTCCTCGCCATCTCGGTGGGGGCAGTTAAGCGGAAGGGAAGCGACGAATAGGCGGCAATTAAGCGGCAGTTATGGGGCAGTTATGGGGCAGTTATGGGGCAGTTATGGGACAATTACTCGGTTGGCGTAGTTGCAATTATCGAGTGGTTGTTCCTACTCCGTGGACCTCTTTTCGCTGCTCCCGTTGTGCCCATCTGTCGCGTTTGCCTTTTTGTGCTTCCACTTCACGTCTTGTCCTTCTCGGCGCCCCTCGCTGTCCTCTACTGCCTGCGCGCGCGGCACGAACACGGGGAGAGGCGCACCGAGGGGGGAGACACGCGCATGTGCACAGATGCAAATGGGTACCTCCAGATGTATGATCCAGCTGTGCACATGCATACAGGCGCGCCCCTCCCGGTCAGCGTCCCATTTTCGGCTTCTAATCGCGCGCTGGGGCGTTCGCCGGTTGCAGGGAATGGGGGCTAATTCAAAGCGAAAGGAAAGAAAAATAACTCGAACGGGAAAAAAACAAAAAAAAAGGGGTGGAGCTTAGCGCGGGTGCATGTATGTGCAAATGCATAAAGGCGTCCGTTCATTCATATGAACAATGTTTTATAATGTGTACAATAATATGTACTGCCGCATGCCACTTGAGAAAAAAAAAAAAAAAATACAATGGCTTGACAATAGCTGGGTGGTAAAAGGCATGTGTCCACCTAACCGTTAACCTCCGCATACAACTTTAACGCTAAATTGAAACGCACGCGCAGGCGGGGATGCAAAAAAGGGAAGATTGTACGGCCAAGTCTATGCTGCTGTGCTGGGACCATTAATGAGGGTCACAGGCCAAGCGGGGGGAGATACAAACAATATGGTCAGCAGTGTTGGTTGATTTCGCAATTGCTGCTTCGACATTTTTGCACCTGTGCACTTTTGCGTTTTCGCCTTTTTCCTATTCCCCCATTTGGTATTCCCCCTTTTTGCATCCCGCCATTTTGCACTTCCCCCTTGAGGAGAAAAAATTCGCTTTCGGCGCGCACTGAGTGGATGGCGAAACTGGGACAATGCTTCGGCAATGCTGTTGTGGTCATTCCAGGCGTCAAATGGCCGCGCCCCATTTGGTGACGCAAAGAATGGGATGCAGTTTTGAAAAAGTGCATGTGCATATGAGGAGGGGCGCGTACCCTCGGGACAGCCATGCAGAAGACGTATGCGCTTTTAAACCCCTCCATTCTTTGGGGAAAGAAAAAAAAAAAACAAAAAAAAAGAACAAAAGGACAAAAGAACAGAAGAACAAGAGAACACTGCGGAACGGCATAGCCATTTTGGAATGAAATCCGCGCCAATTTTAACAACGTAAGAGACGCATAGATTGTGCTACTTTCGCTAATTTACGAAAAAGTTGGACAAACGGAATGTCTGCATACGCAATGCGGTTAAAAAAGGTGTGATGCATAATTATTTTATTGTTTTTTTTTTTTTCCCATTTGACTGCGCCGAATGAAAAAATTAACGTCATTTTGACACACGAATGAAGTAATCACTGGGCGGGGAAGTGAAAGAGAGAGGGCTGCAAAGAGATACTTGGGCAGTGTTACCCACGTTTGGTCATCCCTTCGATCTACTTCTTAAAACGCGCAGGAGTCATTTTGTCCTGTTAATGCGGAGACGCGGAAATGCGGAGGGGGTTGCGAGAGTAGCTAAACGGGTATGCTGCACATTCTTAGCCTTTTTTTTTCTCTTGCGTTCCGAACGAGGTGTATTTTTTTTTAAAAAGAATAAAATGTGAAGGAGATAATTTTATTTTTTTTGTGGAGAGGAAGCACACCTGTGTAGGTATGCCGGTTGCATTCTCCCCATTAGTGAATGGCGCAAAATTGGCAACAGAAGAGGTGCAAGCTGCAGCTTACCCTTTTGGGCGTCCACCATTTGAGGGTGTTTCCTACCCCGAAAGGGAACTTCTCTATGCTCCATAAGGCGTTAACAATCGAGTGTTCTTCCTTTTTTTTTTTTTTTTTTTTTTTTTTTTTTTTTTTTTTTTTATCCCTCTTTGCGGCGTTGAGGTGTTCGTTCTCAACCCGCTTTGCATTTATGTACACACCCTGGAGGAGCAGCCTCAGTCGGAAATCCCTCCCCTTGATTACTCCAGGACTGCACACGGACATGCATGAATACTACACACGTTGAGGTTCGTCCTCCCCCTGTCCAGCGGCTGATGTATTGTTATGCCGCTTCGACTATTGGGTGATATGGTTGCTGTCCCCTGAGGGATGAAAGGGACGCAGGTGTGGACATTACTGCCCGTTCGTCATTTGAATATTGGCGGGGGGTGCCATTCGCCGAATCTACCATTCTGCCAATCTGCCAGTTCGGTGGAACGTGCTGCTAGGTGGGCTTTCTACGAAGGGGAGAAGAAAGGGGATATTTTCTTTTCTGTTAGGCATTTTTCGTAATATATTTCCCTTTTTTATTTTCCCCCTTTTTTTTACGCAATTGTGTCATCTCAAAGGGAATTTTTTTTTTTTTTTGCAAAAATGCAACAGAATTTTTCACACATGAAAAAATAAAAGATGCTCGTGCTGTCTACGCCACTCAGTGGAGGCAGTTTTACTCCTATTTCTGTTCCCAATGGTAGGAATGTTTATTTTGGGGGTGCGGCAAGCCCCGCTCCTTATCGCTTCCATGCTCTTTGATTGCGTTGTGCTCGAGGGTGACCTACAGACTGGGTCTGCTGTCTTCCGTTTTCGCGTCGTTCACGTGAACATGTGTGCGGATATGCATACAGACGTGTGTACCCAGGGGTGAACATGCTTTTTCTTTTTTTTTTTTTTTTTTTTTCCATTGCTAGGAGACGCTAATTCTACAGCGAAAGCATGTGTGGGGGCAAGGCCCAATTGGAAGCCCTCCAAGTGCAGTTTTTTTTTTTTTTTAAGCCCATTTTTGCCATTCCGCCTTGTCCGCTTTATGTGCATGGAAGTGCTCAGCGAGTTTGTGGGGGGGGGTACCCTGCTGAGTGTGCGGCGTGCTACTCGCTGAGAAGTAGGGCGAGGGGGGGTTAGCAGGACAAGGAAAGATGCAGTGAAGTGATGAAGCAACGAAGAGACAAAATGACAAACCGCCAAACGATCGGTATGGAAATTTCACCGTCAACCCAAACCCCTCGCTCTGCGTTTCCCCTGTCTTGAGCCATTTTTTCTGAGCCAAACGAAGGACGCCCACTTTCGTGAATGACGACAGCCTCAGTAGAGCGGAACAACTCAATTCGCGTATCCATCATTTGTCAAGTGGAAAAAAAGGGGGCGCGATAAACTGTATCTTTCGCTGCTCTAACGGATAAACCACCAAAATGAAAACCCTGCACCTGTTGCTGATACTGCTGCCGCTGCTGCTATGGCTCTCCCTTTGTGTGGAAGGTATCAGGAAAAGCGCGAACAGAAAAAAGGAAAGCAGTTTAATAAAAACAGCTCAGAAAAAGCTTTGTCGATTTAAACGCCGATATGAAAAATCATTCAAATTGAAGGAAGACGAGGTGCTGGGTAGGTACGAACTGAAAGCTTACTTCTTCTTTGATGAATCCTTCGAAAAAAGATTCAAATGGAATTTGTATTACAAATTCTGCAAAAGCAGTAGAAGTGGCATCTGCGATTATGTTAAGTTACGAAGGAGATTCGAAAAATGGTACGGGGACAAATCCTTTTCGATCAAAAAATACATGTCTCAAGTGACCTTAGTTTATAATCAGTTCTATAGTAAGTACTCTATACTGCAGTTCGACTTGACCTTAGATCCCCAGGGCGTTTTAAAAATTTCGAAAATACCTAACTTGTCCGATATATTAATGGAATCCTTGAATGAGATGATTACTCGACAGAAGCTGAAACCTCCATCGGACAGTCCCTCCTGGCGGCTATCCTTTAACTACGTTACCGGGATGAAGAAGCTCGTTGCGAAGATCCCTGCGCAGGTCCCAGGCATGAATTTTTACTTCTTCTTCGTCATCCCAGCTTATAAATACTGTACGTTTTGAGGGGTCACCAGGTGGTTTACGGGAATGTCTTTTTTTTTTTTGCCTCTACAAATGGCTGCTCAGTTGTGTTTGTTATATCCTCTACATGGCACTCTCCTGTGTTGTATGTTTATATCCCCGTGATACTTCACCAATCCGTTTTTACCCCCCCTACTTTTTGCAGACTACTCACGCTTGTTTACGGACATCGGAGACATCTTCTTCAAATACGAGTGGGGAATTCGAAAGTACAATGTTGGCTACTTCACCATGGAGGCTATGTAAGAGAGGAGGATTTTTTTTTATCTGATATGCACTGTGTTGTCTTCGCTGATGGAGGAGATCATCTGCGGAGGGGGGAGGAGGGAGAAGCTACTCCCCCCGCACTTTGCTACTCCCCCCGCATTTTGCTACCCTCCTGTGGAAAGCGACCTCCATCCAATGTTGTCCCGAGCAGATACCCATTTTTACCACCTTCTTTCCTTCGCGTCATTTGCGCCTTTGGCTTCACACAGAAAGTAGGAACAGTGTAAAGGGGAATTGTCCCATTTTGTAGAAGGATGCCAAAATATATGTCCCTTTAGAAATAACCCTCTTGAGGTGCACGCGATGGGAAGCCTCTTTTCTGGGGAGGCATCCTTTTCTTCTGAACAGACAGTTAAGTGAACCGTTGAGAAGAAAATAGGACAAGACTGAGCAAGAACGTGTTCGATTCGTGCTTCCAAATTGGAGAAGAGACAGGACCCTAACTTTTCGCAGAGCAACTTATCGTGCTTTTCTCTGGGGCTGCCCCAGTGCAGTGTAGTTGCGCACAGAAGTACACCTCCCCCCAGCCTCCTCCATTTGCCCAATCCCCAATTGGCCTTTTTTTTTTTCCCATCACTTTGTGTTAACTGTTTTTATTAGCTCACTGATTCTGTTCTCCTTTTATGCAGCTACTTCATTGCATTATGGGGTCGGGGGGGATGGTGGTATGTACTCCTCTCCACGCACACACAGGGATAATTCGATTGGGCATTTTTTCTCCACTGCGTACTTGTCACTTTTTACATGCTTACATTGTGTGCAGAATTTTCATGATCTGCAGAACTTACATGAATCGTACAATTTGGATTTAATATTTTGGCTTTTTTGCTTATTTCAAATGGCGTGAGTTTATCTGTGTGAATAAGCACAAGAGGGAGTGTCGCGCCTTGTCGCAGCGTCTTGCAGTGTGTGGCTTTTTTTATATTTTTTTTTTCAGCGGATAGCGCAATCTCCTCCGTCGTTTAACCCGTTTTATCTTTCCCTCTCATTTTGGTAGCACTGCGCTGAACCCGCTGCGCACTGCCCATTTAGCAACTCCCATTTGTCAATCCTTTCGCTTAATTAAACGTATTACTATACCCATTTTATGCGAATCGATTTCTACATGGAAAAATGCCCCTTAGCAAAGGTACGAGGTGATGACGTACAAGGAGAGGTGCAACGGCTGAAGCGCTCCATTCAATCAGCCGGAAATTTAATCTTTCCTCACCGTTCACATGAGAAGGGGAGTGGTAATGGAATGAAACTATTTGGACCACTTTGAAATGGGATCCTCCAACGTTTTGTTCAGAATGAGAAAAGCACGGAGGCTAGGGGGGGGACTTTTTTTTTTTTTTTTTTTTTTGTTTTATTTCTGTGACAAATGAGCCCCTTCACAGTTGTGGCATTGGAGTTCCTCTTCATTGGCACATTTTATTTTCTCCAAAATGAGAGTATAAAATTTGGTCACGCGTGGTGTGTGAAGAATGCATACTTAGGGAAGGGGCAGATGAACGCCAAAGGTAGAAATGTGTTTGGCGAAGACAGACGGTGGTCTCTCAGTGCAATAGGAGGCATCTCCTTGGGGGGGAAAAACCACCGGCAAGGAAGCAACATTCGCCATGTATGGCGCATGAGAAGGGGAAATGGCATTGCTGTGGGGGCGGTCGAAGGGGAAGAGGGCCAAGCGTATGAGCAGCCGGGAGGGGTTATTGGTACTCAAGTAGGAGACCCCCCCAAGCTAGAGAAACCCCTCAACAACAACCTAGCCGAAACGGCTACTCCGAAGAGGAAGAGAAGAAAAACCAAAAGAGAAATAAAAAAGGACGAGTATGGAATCCCAGAGGAGAAGCTAAACATAAGAAGACAAATCAACAGCAAAATAAAATCCAAGTACAAATTCTGCAGAGTAAAGACATACAGCGAAACTATAAATATAAATTACAAAAAAAAAAAGATTTTAAGCATCCATGAAGGGAAATTTAAGAATAGAAGGATATACTCACCTGACACATACACAAGGCCAATGATGAGCAAGGTGAAAGAATCTCTGTTTAGCATTTTGTCCCACTTGGGTATATTTAGTAACTCCAGCATGAACGTCCTAGATGTATTTAGTGGGAGTGGAAACCTGGGCATCGAGTGCATTTCGAGAGACATACCTAACGTAACCTTCGTCGACTTGTCACTCAATAGCTGCAAAACTATTTACGAAAATTTAAAACTCTGTAATATCAATCATTCCTACAATCAAATAATAAGAGCAGATGCTATGGAGCTGCTAAAGTGTCCTTTGAAGTTTCACATCGCCGATAAATTTCACTTAGCTTTTTTCACTCCACCGTATGAACAGATTGTGTACAGTGAATTGATACAGAATATTTCTAACAGTGAACTCTTCCACCGTGACTGTCTTGTCTTTATTGAATATCCGAAAGAGATTGAGATGCTGCCCCAGAGGGTATACAATATGATAGGTTTAAGGAATAGGAAATTTGGAAGAACCTACTTTGCGTTGTACGTTCTGAACAGTTCAGGTAAATATCTATTTGCTGAAAGGAAGGATGAATTTTACCCGCTTCATTATAACCGTAAGCAACGTAGGCAGGAAAAATATCTCTAGTCCGTGAAAGAAAAAAAAAAGGGGGGACGACGCTTAGAGGGGGGACGACCCTTAGGGGTGAGACGAATGAGGAGGGTGGGGATAGGGGTCTAACAAACCGCAGGTGTGTATGACCACAAAATGGCAATTTTTTTTTTTTTTTTTTTTTTTGTTCCCATTTTGTTTTCACCTTTTTGATACTTTACTCATTTTTGGAGTTGGTACGTCACCATGGTTTCGCCAAGTGCAAAAAGTTGTAGAGAGAAAAGTGTGGACTACAGGTGAAGAAGCAATTCCAAGGGGAACACACAGATTGTGGATTCGGGTGAAGAGCGCTACTCGGCGCGGATGAGTCACAAGTGCAGTATATAATTTTTGTGCAGAAAATTGTAAATCACGTGGTTCCTCGAGTTGCATTGATCAGGAGGAATGACTCTTTCGCTGCTGCAGGCGATTTTGCGCAGAATGTTCATCAGGAGGACAAACAGGAATTGCTGCTTATCGATCGTTAGGGTGGTGTGATCTCCCGAAAGAAGGATTAGTAGTTTTTGGACAATGTCGTTTGTCTGAATGACTTTAAAGTAATTTGCCGAGGGGTCAGCGGAGGAGTCCGCGGAGGGATTTGCGCACGGATTTGCGGAGGATTTGCCCCCGTTGCTGCCCTTGTCCTGGATGTTGACCCGAGTTTTGCGCAGGAAGCTGTTGAGTATATTAAGCGTTTTCTTATTACTGAAGCTTTTGCTGTGTATATTTTCTGTAATTAATTTATAGTAGCGATTGCCCTCGTCCTTAAGCATTGCGTCATTTAAATTTTGGACATGCTTCAGCAAAACATATGTGTTGTTAACTGTGTCGATTTGTTTTTTTATGACTTTTTTCTCTTCATCATCATCTATGCTTTGCTTTCTTATGAGTATTTCGTTCAGCTTTCCGTTTAGCTGTTCCATTTTCTGGCACATGATTATGTGTTTATTTCTGTTCTTTAACAGCTGGTTTTTCTTCAGCTCCACATCCTTGAGGGATTTTTCCCTTGTCTCTTCATACTTGCGTATGTTCTCTCCGATGTTCGCGATCCTCTTGTCGATTATCTTTTTTTCCAGTAGCAGGTTGTTGTACTGCTCAGATATTTTCTTCAGCTTTGTCAGGAAGTCCTCCATGTTAGAGTGCCACGGGTGGGAGAAGTGTAACTCAGGACTCTCTTTGCCTGTGTTACACACCTGTGTGGCGGACACTCTTAATACTGTCAATTTAAGGAGGGCGAGCAAGTCTGATAAGGGGGAAGATGTACAAATTGGAAGTTTCTGTGTCGGCCCTTGGGTTAGTTACGCTAGTTACGCCGCCACAGTGCTCGCGGTTGGTTAATGTGTGGGAGGAGCGGAGAAGAAAAGGGGAGCGGCTAAAAGGGGGGAATACAACTGTGGCAGCTAAGGACACCGCGGAAGTGATCTCACATTTACAAGAAATTTTATTCCTCTATGTTCTATGTATCATCCACTTTGGTAACTATGCGGAGCATTAAATGGGACAAATGTGCATTTACTTAAAAAAAAAAAAAAAATTTTGAATGACCTGTTCAGGTAATTTTCCGCATTTTACTAGCTTTTTTTTTTTTTTTTTGATCAAAAAAGGAAGCCAAAGTAGCCATTTCGGCTTTGGCTCCAAGGTGGTATTATTACTAATGGATAGTTAAAGCAGTTTATCTAAACATTCGCAAAAGTTTTTGTGTCTACACAGAGAGAGGAAAGAGGCACAACATCGTACCAAGTAGATCTACTTCGCTTCACCTTATTTGCAACTATGATTGGAATGAGAAACATAGTGTGTAAAAACACAGCTACGATATGTGGAGCTTACGAGTTGGCAATCCTGAGCTCCGTCCACTTGCAAACGCGGAGCATCGAAGGTGTGGAGCCGTAGGAAACAGTGCGTGTGTGTTCACATCGGGCACATTCAAGAGAGATAAACCTGACGTGTGTGTAACAGGTACATATGTTTAAAAATTCTTGGTCTTTAAATTTTACTTAAAAAGGGGGAAAAAAAAAAGAACAAACAGAAAAAACACAAAAACATGGAATAGCGTGACGAATGGAACGGCCGATAAAAGCGTAGATGGAATGCATTAAAGAGGGGGTGGGGATTTTTCAAAATGTGCAGAATAACGCTATTTTGGCTCTTCCTTTAATTGAAAAACGCACGAATTTGTTACTTCCGAGGGCAAAGGGAAGAAAAAAAAAAAATAAAATGAAAAATAAAAAAATTACACAATCCCAGCATGGCTTAATTAGTCCATTTGTAGAAACTTCCGCCTTAACGTGTAACGACGTCACGTGGCTCAAATGGATGTACAATTTAGGAGCAGCCGCACCAGGTCTAATCTGGGGGTCAGTCTGAACTTTGCACCATACATAAAGAAGCTTGTGTGTGAGGGTGGATACACCAGTATAAGGCTCCACACACGTTCGGGTATAAAAGAAGTCCCCATCAGATTACTCCTCTTTCGGAGGGGGGGTTATATATTTAAAAGCTAAAGCAGCAATGGCAGCATAGTTCAACTTTGTGATGTTTTTTGTTTGCTCTATTTGAGATAAAATTAAATTGACTTGTTGCACAGAGGATGATCTGATAATTCTGGAAATGATTGCTAGATTTTTTGCTCTTGCTATTCCATGCTCCGATATTTTAAAAGGAACTTTGAATTGCTTCTTTTGTTGTGTTTCCCACCAATTGGCTACATATGAGCCTTGATAGAAATACACGCCGGTGGGTAGATTCTCCGAGTTATTGTAGGACTGTTTAACTTTTTTTTTTTCGATAGTTGTCTTTTTGACCGGCGTGTGTTTCGATTCCTGTTCGTTGTTCTTGTTCGGGGAGTTGCTACTGAGTGAGGTGAGCTGTTTTGGTTGACCGGTTAGATGGTCCATCTGGCCCCTTGGCTGGTTTGGCTGGTTCGGCTCGTTTGGCTCGTTTGGCTCGTTTGGATGTCCGCTTAATAGGTCAGTTCGGCCGCTTAGCAAGTCACTTTGGACGTTGACCTGGTTGGTCTGCCCGTTCGCTGCGCCGTTTGGGGATGTCCTACTGTGAAGAGCGCTTGGATTTGCTCTCCCATCTGGCGTATCCTTCCCGTTTGTCAGGTCTCTCCCGTTTGGCAAGCCTCTTCCATTTGGCTGATCCCTACCATTTGGCGGATCCCTCCCGTTGGGCTTAAGCAGATCGTTAAAGAGCTTTTCACTCTTCTGCGTCGTTCTAATGACTTGGAGCATCTTCTCCTTCTGGTCGGGGGTTAACTTGTCGTAGCATTTCAAGGCGTTGTTGAGATTACTAATACGAAGGTTCCTAGAAAGGATGGCTAAGATCATACATTTTTCGATCCCGAATTCGGCTATCTTGTATGGCATTTTAATTTGCTTCTTCGTTTTCTCATCAATCCAGTTGGCAATAAAGGATCGGGAGACTCTACTGTAGAATACACCCGTGGGTAAATACTTGTATTTAATCATAGTATTTTCGTCGGACTGGGGTTCGCAGTATGCTGCATCGTTTGGGTTGCTTTGGGTGGCTGCACTTCTGTTGTTGGCATTTCTGGCGCTGCTGTCGTTGCTGCTGACAGTGTAATATTTACCGGCGCAGTTAAAATTAGCGCTTCCACTTCCGAAGTTGTTACTATAGTAATAGTAGGTGCTGCTATTGGTACCACCGTTGAGACAGTTTTCGTTGTCTCCCCTTGATCTATTCCGATAACTTCTTTTTTCTAAATAGTTTAATGTTTCGTACACTTCATCTTTTTCGTTCATTGGTGTGTTTTTTTCCAATTGGTGTGTTTTTTTTCTAGTGATGATATTACTATGGTTGGGTTGCGTTTTCTTGGCGTTGGTGTGGGTGGTGGGTCGGTTGCTGTGGTATCCTCCGGGGGGGCCACTCTGCTGGGTGATTGCACGGACACGGACGACGTCGGCGTTTACCTCAGTGTTTTGGTCAGTGTTTACGGCAGCATTCCCGTTATCGTCTCCGTTTGCATTCCCGTCACCGTTTCGGTTTGCATTCCCGTAATCACCTCCGTAAGCGCTAGTGTCCCCCTTAGGGTCAGAATCTTTCAGTTGCCCCGCTTGTGTTGTTTTCTTAAAATTATTCCTATCATTCTGGTCCACATAACCAAAGGCTAATTTGCAGAAATAGCTACTGTCTACAGTTTTTAAATTTTTCAAGTTCATGTAGTTTTTTCTGTCTTGATTGATTATTTCATTTAATGTGTTTCCTCTCCATTTTTTTGTGTACAGGAGGTATTTGTTCCCTCTGAAGACGCTTCCATACAGAACGGAGATTACTCTTTCTTTTTCCCTCTTACTATTTGCGATGCTTTTTTTTATTTCTTCTTTTGTGCAGCCAAGGCTTTTTCTAATTATTTTTTGCCACACGCTGTGGCATTTTCTGATTTTCTTTTGCTTCCTTACATACTGCACTTGGTTTTGGTCAAAATGTTTCATATTTTTCTTGTGTCTTTGCGATGAGGAGAAGAGAGGATGACGCGCAGAGAGTTGGCAGGGGGGGGGGAAACAACCCCGTTATTGTGTCTATACCCGGGTGTGCAACGTTGGGGGGAGCCACCTCAGACAATTTGCATTACGTCAGATAGTTTGCATCACTCGGTGAAGTAGTAACCGCTCTGTCAGAGCGAGGGACTTTCTTATTTACGTACATAGATATGTGTATGGAAGTACTCTCCAAAGTTACGCGCTGTTGTCTACAGAATGAGGGTGAGAAGACAGCGCTGCGAAGGGTGGGAGGGAAATTTGCGCATACCGTGCTGTTCCTCTCTTGTGAGCCTCTTCCGTTTCGCCACTTCACGTGAATTGTGCAAAGTGGTAAAAAAAAGAAAAGAAAGTCAAAGGGGTGAAACTGCTCAGGGGCATAAAAATTTTACAGCGCTGGCATTCTCCCCAGGAGGATGTGTGGGGAATGAGCGGGGGAAAGAACAAGCAGGAAAGAAAGGAAAAAAAAGAAACAAAGTTAAATGGGAAGATAAAGATGAAGGCGCAGGTGAAGGCAGAGGTATATATAGGCGAACAGGTAAACATGTGAATATTTAAAGGGAACATTTAAAGAAGCCACCATTTAAAGCAGTAACCGTTTAAACAAGCGAACATTCAAACAAGGGAAAACACTTAAACGAGGGAACATTCAAACAGGGGACGACTTAAACGAGGGAACAATCAAACATTTCGCTATTTTCACCCTTCATGTGGTACTCTTGTGAGATAGAAACAAAATTAAATGGAACACGCGCGTGTAGAAAATTATTTTTCACAAAAAT
>NW_008481840.1:1046369-1075010 GCF_000524495.1 Plasmodium inui San Antonio 1
TTTTTTTTTTTTTTTTTTTTTTCCCGATAATGTCACCACGGAGTGACATGTCCGTGCCTTTTCCGTTGCGCACATTTGTGAATAAATTTCTTTTCCGCTATGTGGGTGGGTAAATAAAACTGCCGTGAGAATCTCCTTTCGGAATAGAACATATAGGGAATAACAAGCTCTGCTGGATAGTGTACCAACCATTTCGTGCTGCACATCCATGGAGGTACTCAAACGTCTGTTGAAATAAAATTTGGGGTGTCCCTGCGAGGGGGCATATGCAGTTGCGTATTTCTAAGCGCACATATTCTGTTGACAAGTGGGATGGTGCGGCATTCTAAGTGATGTTTTTTCTTATTTTTTTTTTTTTTAACCCACGAATGGATTTGTACCAGTTGCATCAGTGTGACATTTCCGATTGGGACCTTCCACCGGTGTTGGAGGCCGCCTGCCCCAATTGTCTTTTCCCTTTGATATGCGTAAAGAATGTGATACATTTTTTTCGCCACGAGAATTGCGCAGTGTTGTATGCATAGGCTCATCTGCAGATTGGCACAGGGAGGCAAAAAAAAATGACAAAGCGCGGGAAAAGAAGAAATGGCTGGTGGGAAGGGGACCTATGTGAAGAGACCCTCATGTTATGCCGCCAACAGGACCCCCCAACAGAGGCTGCTTAACCACCCGGCATGTTAACGTGATTTACTTTTCCTTTTTATCTTCGCGGTGAGGAACGCACGTTTCGGGGAAAGAAGCGGATGGAAGGGTGCTCCTGGGAGTGAGCATCTCTGGAGTGACTATGGCCCTGGACGCATGGCACTCACCGAAAAGGGGGAAGAAGTAAACGGGTAATAGAACGATCGGACAAGAAAAGAAGTGTGTTACGAGAGAGCAATTGATTGGGGCGTGAAACGAAACTTTCACCTGACAACATTAAGGGGAGTCTTCCCCTGAGACGTAACACGAGAGTTATTTTTTTCGTTATGAAGGATGCAACTATATGTATGTGTATGCGGAGGAGCATTTTTTTTTTTCTGAATAAACCCTTGTGAGACGCGCACCGTTAGGAAGGCAAATATCGGAGGGGCAAAATGGCTCGTACAGAGTGTTGCAAATGAATGAAAGTTGTATAAGCTCATTTTAGTGCTGTTTAATTTTGGAATTTTCCCCTGGGGAAGAAAACATGCTTCAATAAGTTCAAAAAAAAGAAAAAAAGAAAAAATCCTCCAATTGGGACAATCAGATATAGTTCCGTAAAAAGTATGTCCCCGCATGAATATAATTATTATTTGCATTTTCGTTGCTACTCTGTTTCAAGGAAAAAGACAGAGAAGAGTAAAAATGCACTGCATGTGTCAGATCGTGCACATAGCTTGTTTGTGTACATAGGTGAATACAACTGTACGTACAGCAAAGCGGAGAAGGAAAAACAAAATATGATCCCCCCAAAGAGAGACATTTTTTTAAATAATTTTTTCTTTCTAAATGGAGTTACATACTGAATGGACTTACGTTTAGGGGATGCGACATTTCTGGATTAAGCGAACGCGCAAGGGGTTCGGACAGCGTAGGTACGTGGATTATTGGGGGGGTCAATTCGGCTCATCTCAGCCCAGCAAAGCGAAGCAATGTTTTGGCACTGCGGTATACGTTTGGCCATGTTCCCGCTCGACAGTTTTGCTTTTTGATCTACGTAGTACAATACGTCCGGCAGCACGTGGAGAATATAATTACCTCTGTATATATGCGGGCTCAGGAAATTGCTATCTGAGCGATAAATATATAAAGCGCCTCCGCAGGAGTGGATTTCTTTTTTCTCACGCTGACGAGGAGTTTTAAAAATCCGACCATGGGCGCAGATACTTTTAAGAGGAAGCAAGTGAGACGAATGGGACCACTTGGCCTTTCTGCGGAGCAGATCATCCGTACGCATGCGCGAAGAGTGGAGAGTGATGGGAGGATCCAATTTTATTCATAACTGATGCAGTATCATTGCAATGTTTCGTACTACTACTGTACCATTGTACATTTGTGCTTCCCCGCGGAGCTGCCAAATTGGCCCTTGGCGAATGAATTAAAAAATGTGCAAATGGAAGGACGGCAAATTAAAACTAGCAGGTAAACTTTTAGGACATTCATAATGTTGGCATGGATATTAAAACTTGCCATTTAAAGGGCAAGAAATAGTTTGGTGTTTCTTTTTTTTTTTTTTTAAAAGGGCCGCTACCTACCATACATGCATAGTGCGTACTATAGTATACGTTACATACACACAATACAAAAGAAGATGAAGAAATTATTTATTTGTTCCTCCCATTGGAAGGGCCCTATACTCTTCGCGTAAGTAGGAGATGCTTATCTGCGCAGGTACTTAAATTGTACTTTGCAACAGAATGACGATTGTTCGCGTGAGCCATTTCATTTGTGCACACGAGCAGGAGAGTGACCGTGACGTTTTCTAATGGGAATCGTAGCGAAAAGGAATTCGTGCATCGGCAGTTGTTATGAGCCCATGAGGGACTGAGGCCAGCAGGAAGCGGAAGCAGGGTCGGATGAGATACTACCACTGGCGCATGTCCGCATTTTATATGCACGTTTGTATTATCTGTTCGCTGTTTCGCCACTTTAAGTTCTAAAGAGAGGGCGAGAAGAGGCAAAAAAAAAAAAAAGGAGAAAAGATGGAAATATGAATACATAATACATATCGGCGAAAACGGATCGGGTCGAGTACGGTCGAATCGTATCGAATGGAATGGAATTCGAATCGTGGTAAAAAATTATCTCCCAGTTGCGGACCTTTTTTTCGAAGCTTTTAGAATAACAAAAAAAAAAAATATATAAAAAAAAATATGAAAAAAAAAAATAATCCAAAATAACGCGAATGACAATAGAACCGCAGAAATCGCAATAATCGCGATTACAATTATAGTCATTAGTTATGGTCCATAATTCATCGTACGGAAGCGCAGAAATCGCCAAACCGCGAACTTGCGAAACCGCGAACTTGCGAAACCGCGAAATTGCGATAAACAATAGAAGATGACATGAACGAAAAAAAAAAAATAATATATAATTATCATAATGATAAAAAAAGAAGAAAAAAAAATATAATTCATCATAATGATAAAAAGAAACAAAACAACCAAAAAGAATATAGCAGCATATTCACCAGAAGAAAAAAAGGAGAGTCAGTTTGATCAAAGCAACACAATTGGATGAAAAAATAAAATTCATCCCCAATTGAGACCGATCGTTCGATCGATCGATCAGTAGCATTATTTTTGTCCCAAAAAGAAAGAGGATATATGAACAGTTACTCTCCGCATATATTTGACTACCTTCGGAGCAACGCAGATTGCCAAAGCTAGAAATTTTCTCCATTTCGAAGATTCCCCTATCATAATTTTATTTCATCATGGAAAGATAGATCCTTACCACATGGCAGCCAAAATATCATATGGACTAAAATAGGAGCAGGGGATAGAACGTTTCGTGCTTTTGCATAGCGAGGTCGAAGCCACATCCACGAGTACAGATTCGCGGCGCTTCGAAGTGTTTACACGTGCCTGCCTAACCATATGAATGAGAGGTCGTCCCACGTTGCAGGCCCCCCTCAGTTGGATAAGCCTGATCCTCCTGGCACGGCGAGCGCCAAGTTATTACCTTTGAACGAACCCACCCGAACGTGTGCCTAGCGGGGAGCTAAAGCGGAGCCTCCAAGGTGGAGCTTCTGAGGCGGAGCTTCTGAGGCGGAGCTTCTAAGGCGAAGTGACTGGGTCCCATATATACGTACATAAATTTATCCCTTGTATATATTCCAATCCGCGTCGAGCAGCCAAGATCCCTCCTCAAAAGAAACAAACAAAAAGAAAGAAACGAACGAACGAACATACAAACAGACTAACGAACGGATAAAGCAAACTTCCCAATCGCTATCCCCCCAAGATGAAGCTAATCGAGTTCAGACTGCCCCTTCCTCTCACCAAGGAGGAATACAACACGTGCTATCGGTACCTAATGTCAAAAGTGTCAAACGAGGATGCAGATAATACAATCAACGGAGTGGGAAAGAATGGAAACACAAATATAAGAACCCTAGTGGTATCTAAAATGGAATCATTTGATGATGGAAGTGGGAAGCCAGGATATTACAGTTTCAAAAGAATGAATTTTGTAAATAAGATCCCCAAATGGGTACTAAATTTTGTAGATCCAAAATGTTGCCTTATAGATGAAAAAATATGGAGCACTAATCCCTTTATGAAGTCAGTGTATCAAGCTACAGGTTTCCCGAAGGCACATGTACAGGTGGAATCAACGTATCATATGGGTTACAATACGGAGGATAATCCCTTTAACATTTCGGAGGACTTACTAAAAGAGAGACAAGTTGTCCTCATCGATATAGTGAACGATAACGTATCCTACACGAGTTACTTACCTCAGGAGGATCCAACCATTTTTTACAGTGAAAAAGCACGAAGAGGAAAACTGGAAGAAGATTGGATTGAAAATAGCAAAGTTATTATAACATGTTATAAGTTGTTTAATATAGACGTGCCCTATTTTGGAATCCTCTCCTCCAAATTAGAGAACTGGATTGTCAGTGTGATAAAAAACAGCTTATTTAAGTATCATCGTAAGGCACTATGCTGGATTGATGAATGGTTTGATTTGACGCAGGACCAGCTACGTACCTTAGAAGAAGGGACACAGAAAAAGTTAGAAAAATTTTGGGAAGAACTAGGACTCGATGTAGAAAAGGATTCATCCCTGGCTGTACAGTTTATGGCCGATCGACAAGCTCGTAATTCCTTTGCACAGATTGTTGATAATGGTGATGGTGGAGTTAATATCGAAATGAATCAAACGTCCATCGATCCTATGAAGAGTGATTCTTCTGATGAAGAGAATGCTCCTACTTCTACGTCTACTTCTTCTTCTTCTCCTCCTCCTTCGACAAAAGAGCATGCGAAGTTTTCTGGCATCAAAAGTAGTGCCCCTTCTGGTGTAAGCAGTAGTAGCTCATTTGAGGTAGCAGAGAAATCGGAGGATGAATCAGGGAGGGGAAGACAAGAGGAGCAGGAGAAGGTGAAGGAGAAGAAGAAGGGAAGGAAGATAAAAGTAAAAATTATAAAAATGAAAAAGAAAAAGGGAAGCGCAGGAGAGAAAAAAGGGAAGGATAATAAACGTAAGAGGAGCTCCAACTCGAAAAATCAAAAAAATATTAAAAAAAAAGGCGAAGAAGAGGAAAAAATAGAGGGAGGAGATCCCGATCCAAGTGAAAGGAAAAGTAACCAAGGAGGAACAGCAGGTTCGAAACTCGGAGAAGCTGCTGCAGCAATCGAAGCGGTGGAAGAAGCAGAGGCAGCCTATGCGAATACGTTAAATGTGGGGGAGGAGCCACCCACGAAGGGGGAAAAGGCAAAGGGTAGTGAATCGTCAGAGGGAAAAAGCTCAGAGGATGAGACGAAGGAGAAAAAATCAGACAAGTCGTTATCCTCAACTGGGAAGGAAGAAGATTTAACCGACGTAGATGAGGAGGCAAAGGACAGCATAACGCTCGCTACACCTAGTGATACCAAAATTAGGAGCCGAATTTTGAGAGAGGTGCATAAAGTGGACGAGGATATTCTCCTAAGGGAGGAGGAAGAAGCGGTAGTGCTTCCCATGGAAGGAGGAGCATACGATGGTGATAACATCGTGCGGGAGAACCTAAAGAGGGATGCGGTTCAAATGGGCGCAGAACCTCGTGTTGGTCGCCCGTCCACATACGAGGGTGATCATCCGATGGATGGTGAATATGCAGAGTATTCGCACCGAGTAAACGAAGGAGTGGCCCGCCCATGGAAGTTACACCACGTCTTCGTGACCAAAAGTAGAATCACCTCCGTCGATCGTGGAATGATCATCCCCCTGTCAGAAAGACAAAACTTGAAACGTCTCAATGGGCGGAGGATCGGAAAATTCAAAGGAGGGCACGGCCTATTTATGGCCAACCCCTTTACCAAAACGGGGAAGACGTTAAAATTTGGGAATGGAAGGCAGAGGAGGAAGTGCACCATTGATGGCGCGAATAATGCCGAAAGGATGAATGATATGCTCTTCTCTCATAAGAGGAAGTACCTTTCGGAGGAACGACCAAATGATCTGTTAACCCCAATGGATGTGGAAGATTTTTACCCAAAGACAAAAGGCGGACACGTGGATAAATTTATATCCTGGAAGGGACACTCAGTGCTATGTAACGATATCGACGCCATTCTCAAACCCTTTAACGTGGTTATCAATGCCATGGACGGGAGCCAAATGATGCATGGAAGCCAAATGCTGGACGGGGTTGCAGAGAATATGGAGAGTATACACAATTACAGGCCAGACATGAGACGCAAAGATATCGACAAAGGCCTTGGTCTCTTCTATGTCATCGCAGTGGTATCCATTGTGTATCCCTTTATTTCAATTTATAGACGCTTTAGGTGTCTTTTTTACTTCCTCCTGTCTGCCTTTCTCTGCGCATGTGCACTCGTTTATCATGAGTACTGGAATCACTCCTGCTTCGACCATGGCAATGTGTACCAGTTTTCCATGGGTGTCCCAGCTAGGATTAACTCAGTGACGTCCTTCCTAGCTCACCAGAGGAGGCAGCACTCGAGAGAGGAGTTTTACAAAAACGTTCAGAGTACCCTTCAGAATACCCTTCACAATAATCCCCTTTACAAGCTGAACAAGTTGACACTGAACTTCGCATCGAATTCGCTCAATTCGGATTTCCAGAGCGATATGTTCAACAACTTCAATGAAATTTTTTCCTCCAAAAATGTGAAGCATGCTGAGTATAAGGGCAGCTCATCGGGGAAGAAATGAGAACAACTCAATATGCACCTTAGAACGAACGAGAAGATATCATCTACTTTGATGGAATTAATCGGCAGGGATGTGAAGCTTTTTTTTTTTCTTTTTTTGAAGCTAAAAGGATATAGAGGCGCACATTTGTACCTTGGCCATCTTAGTGAAGAGACTCCATCGGTGGGAGTAAAAAACATGGCTAGTGCGAACCTAATCGGAAGAAGCAAACTTTGAATCAGCAGAGTGAAAAAAGGAGGGTGGGTAGAGCTATCAACAGAGAGAAGCTAGTTATATAGACTATCAATTAGGGGAAGAGTTGTTGACGCAAGAATGGAATATATGGAGAAAGTGTTTCCACATTTTAAGAGATCCCCCGCGCGTTTGCGCCATAGTAGGAGGACAAGAAGAATGTCTCAATTGAATATGCAGATGATAATACGATACCACGGGGGATGATTTAAAAAATGATTTTTCGAGGCAACCACAGAAAGTGAAGTAATTTCCTTCTTGTGGGGGCTATTTCTAGATAAAGGTATAGTTTGTGGAGTCTCTTGGGAAGCATTTAAAAAAACGGAGTGGTGCCATCATCTCCCCGGAGGGAGAGTGTGAGCCCCCCAAATGGAAGCATTATACAGTGAGAAGGATATAATTCTCCCCGTCTATAGGAGGAATGGCCAGTTTGAGGCTCCGCCACAAGCACATTTTTGTTGCTGGAGGAGAAAAGTAGGGCGGGCATGTCAGCTCTGATCAGTTGCGTTTGTGCCTTCGTACACATTGTAGCCAGTTGTTTGATTAAGCGGGAAACGAATTCGTCTGAAGTGCAGGTTTCCATGCGTACTTGATGTGTTTTTTTTTTTAAATAAAAATAAGCTTAAGAAGGAAGGTATATTAAAATGGCAACGTTATGCACAGTTTGCATACGTGCGCGTAAATTTCTTTGAGCCCCTGGGCGCGCGCGGTTTCGCAGGCAAAATGCAGCCGCCCGCCTCTCTCCTTCATTCGAATTAGCCTTTTGTATATACTCACATTTCATCTTACAACTTTGTAATGACATTTTATCCTACCTTTATCCCTCTCATCCAATCATCGCCATCATCTTGTCCGTCCTTTCATCCCTTTCTGTTTTTTTTATTGTGTTATTCTCCTACGTCCTTTCACCGCATACATATTCCTTTCCCTTTTCGTTTTTTTTTTTTTTTTTGTTGTTGCGCGTGCGAGAATGTATTCTTCCCATTTGTATGTTCGTCATTTATCTTGTCTTTCTTTTCCCGTCATTACGTGTTGCTGGTGATTCGTTCATTATCACGTTTATGTTTGCTTCCATCACTTCAACGGCTTTAACCATTTTTATTCTAATTTTTATTCTAATTTTTATTCTTATTCCTATTTTCCTTTTTTTTTAACTTTTGAAAGGTCCCCTGCACTGCATATATTCTCGTGCCTGGCAGTTTTGCCAACAAGGAAACATTTTAAACCATAATTCTATTTCAGAACAAGTGAATCGTAGCATTCCTCATTTTGTACTTTTATTTTTTTTCTCTCTTTTAATATATCTCATGCTCCACGTTGTAAATTCCCACGCACATTTCGTGGTCCTATATGGGAAAAAAAAAAAAAAAAGTTTCGCCATTATATGCTCATTTTGTTCAGTATGCATCCGTGGATGGGTCCGCTTCTCTGGAGGAACACCAAATGGAGCAATGAAAAAAATGAAATAATAAAATAAGATAAAATAAAAAAAAAAAAGACAGTGGCGAAAAACACAGCAGCACAGGAACCACCGATCACGGGCAGACGCTCACCTGGTTGTAGTCACACCAATTTCGATCAGACAAATTGACGTCGTAGTAAATTTTTCCCTTGATGTCTTCCACGATGAAGTTGCCGCGTGACTGGAACTCCACCAATTCGATCCTGCAGGAGGGGGAGTGGAGTAGCAGGGCGATGGGGCGGAATGGTAAACAGAAACGGGGAAACACGTTCAATCGACATGTTGTCTCAGCATCATCCGTCGCTATGCTTCGTCGCCATGCCCCGTCGCCGAAAGCAATCCGCTCGTTTTAAAGCGCTTTGTCTGTTCCTTTAAATTTTTTGTAAATGCATCTCCCATGGCGTACCCTCGGCACTCGAAGGTGGCAAAGTCTCTCCACTCGTTGTCCGCTTCGCTGTCGTAGGAGCAGCTGTTTTTGGTCTGCAGGGAGGAGTAAAAAGGGGTACACAAAATACACCGCCAACAATGTGTGCAAAATTGGTATTCATAATGAGAAAGCATGCATGCATTTCGATATGAAGATGGAGATGCATCTGTATCTCTCGAATTGCACCATGTCCATACCTTCACGAAGTTTATAGTCGAGTATTTCGGATATTCAGTCCACTTTAGTAGGAAATTGGCCGTTCTGCAGGAGCGAAAGGGGAAGTTCAGGTTAGATAATTCGGGGAAGGTTTCTCCGCAGAATAAGAATAACGGGTTTTCTGGACATGAGTAGCTTCCTTGTTAGGAGGCTCAACAACATGTGGGCACACATGATAGCCCCCATGAAAGTCTTCCCGTTGTGAAGCCTCCTAACAAGAAAGCTACTCCCATTTGTAGATCCCTACCCCCTGCTGTTAGGAATGTCCAGAATATCGGTCTTCCTAAATTGGATGTTCTCTCTGGTGAGGGAAGACGTGGAGTCCTTAACTGAGAGATGCGGAGGGGCAGATGTGTGGGTAAGACGCGGAGCGTAACATGATGGGTAACGCTGGGCAGGCATATAAATTGGCACCACATCGCATCGCATCACATTGTGTGTGTGCGTGGGGAAGCGTGCTCTCTCCTCCAATTCGTACTGTTAAACACCCACAGGAAGTCATCATCACAATATAGCTTCTTAACGTTTTCCAACTCGGCTTTTATTCGAAGCACGGTGTTCTTCATTCTTGATGCGGCTTCTGCGTCTGGGGGGGGTAGTGTTTTTTTTTTTTTTTTAATGAGAGGATCGGTTGGGAGGAGCTAGTTTGGGGCATTGTTTTGGGGGTAGATTGGTTGTGTGTATTCGGTGAAGGGAGGCATCCTCCTTAGGTGGTGTGTGTGGAACGTCCGTGTTAGGAGACCGTATGGATAACAAATGGGACGCGCGAGGGAGAAGACCCACTTGCTCTCTTCCCTTTTGCGAAGGCGTAGCGTGGATGGAAGATAGTTCTGCCAGGTGCACCCCTTCACCGTGCCTTCCAAGAAAAAGCGGCGTGTAGCAACCCGGCGACTGCGCATGTAGAAGATGCATATCAAGATGCTCGCACCCATTGGCGCAGATATGAGAGTTGTAACATCCCATGTGCACATATCAAGGGGGGGAGACTACCACACCGGGCTAAATCATCCATGCAGTGATATGTATGTATGCCGCAAAAGGTTCGGGAACCCCTGTTGCGAGGGTTGCTTACCTGAAGGGAGATTCCTATTTTTGTGCAGGCAAGTATATACCGTTAAAAGGTTTTCTCCGTTGAGATAAAAAAGGTTCCTGTGGAAGGGCCCTACAGGATAGCATGCATAGTACTTTGTAAAGCTTAATTTTTTTTTTTGCAACCTTTACGATTGTTGGGAAAAGAACGCACTAGAACGATGAGCTAATCGTTTGTTTCGTCATATCTACTCGTGGAGATGCAGATACAGGGGGAAAAGAAAAGAGAATTCTCTCCGTACGGTGGTGGTGTATTATATTCTGTTCGTGCAATCCGTTTAGTTCATTTTTTTTTTTTTTTTTTTTTTCAATTTTCTTGTTCGAGAGAAAAAGGGAACCATCTTAAGCGCACCAAGGATGTGCAGAAAGAATCTTTACAAAAGGGCGTAAGGAAGCTTTTTGATTTGATTTTTTTTTTTTTTTTTTCTTTATTACATTAGCCAATCTGCAATTATTTTAAACATGCGATGTACAAGATTGCCACTTGGCAGGTTCCTATCCTTGAAGTGATAAAAAAAAAGAAGCGGGAAGAGGAAAGAATTGAGTTTGCCTTTGCAGGGTTGCCCCCATACTGGTATGTATGCAACTCGATTGGCATCTGTTCCTTTTGACATTAAAATAGGGAGCACAGGCGTGCGGTTTATGCGATCCAAAGTTTATCGTCCAGAGGGCCCTAGTCTCAGGGTGTGCTGCAATCTGGGCTAAAAGGTGGTCGCGGGACACTGCCTAAGCAGTTCACTATGCTGCCAAAGAAAAGGGGAAAGGATACACATCAGAATATTACGAAAGGGAGGGAAACAAAATAAAGCGAACAACGCGGCAGAGAGAAGACTGTCTTTACACGGTGTAAAGTTGGATGCCATAAGGGGAAACCCCCCCTCCAACAAAGTACCTTTGTCTCCGCGAATCATTTTCCTATTTGGCATGCGCAGAAGAAACACAATGAGTACCCAAGAGAAGAGGCCGCTCACCTTAAAATGAACCCATAACGCTACACCCCGAACCGTATGTTAAAATGAACCCTTAACTCTACACCCTGAACCCTGAACCCATGAACCCTAAACTCTACACCCTGAACCGTATGTTAAAATGATCCCTTAACCCTATGTTAAAATGAACCCCCTCCTTTTAATATGCTCCTTGTACCTTTTTGGCTCAAATATAGAACCGCACTTTGTCTGTTCCTGCTCTACTACCAAGAAGAATGAAGGGCTGGGGAGTGTGCTTGTCTCCAAATTGAGGGACCTCTTCGGAAGGAAACAGCAAGAGAGAGAAAGGAACATCATAACGTATAAGATTGTAAAGCATACATGTGATGAGCAAAATGGAGGGAATAATCAGAACAATCAGAAGAAACCCGGGTTTGAAGTGTCCCATGTGAATCGACTTATCTATATTAACAAATCGAAGACATTCATCTTGGGTGCATACATACCTTACATATATATGAGTGTGCGAGACATATACATAGTTCTGAAAAAAATAAAGGAGTTAAATTTTAATACAGTCTATACCTTCCTCTTTTGGCCTGAAAATGAATATTTAGAAGATCTCTATGATACAACCAAGTCGAAGCTTTTCTACCTCCTAAACTTCTGTGCGTCTAATGGACTCTTCGTCATCTTAGACATAGGGCCCTACATTGATAACATTTACAATTCGAATATCCCTACGTATGTTTTGTTCAGCAAGAGGTTAAATGAGTACATAAGGCATGTGTATATGGAGAAGGAAAGAAAAGAAAAGAAATTTACCAAAAAAATTGGAGACTACTTCTCCGACCATGTTTTTGGGAAGAAAAAGAGAGTGATCATAGAGGAAGACCCCCTAAAGGTGAAAAGAGAACACATAGAAAATGAAATAGATAGGAAGAAATCTTCCTACACGAAGGGAGAGCATATATATAATAACCTCTATAGCTTGTACTATTTTAAGAGGGCTATAAAATGGTTTAACTACATCCTCCCTCGGTTGAAAAAATATGCCAACGTGAATAATGGACCGATTATTTACCTGAACATTGATAAAACGTTCGATAATTACTACATGTATGTAATCATAGATTTGAAACGAAGGAACTATTTCCGAAATGTATGCAGTGTGGGGAGCTATTTGAAGGGTTCCAAATCGGAGGAGGAATCCTTCCTACATTGTGTCATTAAGTTTTTCAGACGGGTTAGAAGGAGCTACATACTTACCCTAGGGTATGTTCTCTATGCTAGGTTTAACCAATATATGAGAATTTTAAAGGAGTACGAATTAGGGCTCATGTACATTAACGAGATTTACAAACTGGTACAATTGCATTTCGGAAAAATAAACACACTGACGACGAATTATCCTTTCATTAGAGACGAGTTTATTAACTCCTATGCGGGGAACAACTGCTATAATCATTTTTTTCATAACAACTGGTTTGACAATGAGTGCATAAAGTTGAACAAGCCTTGTATCTGGTCACAGGTGTGGACTGGGGCCAAGTACAGCATACATAATGTGAACTCTCCCAGCATTTTGAGGCGACACTTCGAGGAGCCCATCGTGTATGATTCCTCCCCGTCGGTGGCTTCCCCTGTCAGTGAACTGGTGGCGAGCCAGTCAAGAAGTTTTAAGCGCGACGAGGGGAGAGAAGCGGGAGTGGAAGCGGGGAACGAAGTGGGAGACGAAATGGGACCTTCCACAGAGCAATTGGCGGACCTTTCTGAAGAGTCCTTGGAGGACCCTTCTGAAGACTCCTCGGAGGACCCCCCCCAAGGGGAAATCCATATGGGAGTGAAGAGAGTCCAAAGCAGATACAGCAGCAACAACTACATTGGCCACATAAGAAACTTCAAAGATCTGACGTACAACATATTAGTGTTCCTGGCGAAGGGAGGGGTGTTCCTCAACATATTCCCCTTATACAGTGGCAATAATATAAATAACACACACACGTACTTGGAGCATTATAGCAAAGAGACGGGGCAGCCACTTGATCTGTACTTTAATCACAAGGAACCTCTATACTCACACATTAAGAAGATATTCAAAATTTTATACAAATATGGGCATCACTTACTAAAAAGTGAACATTACATACGGGCAGTGAAAATATCCACGAACATTGAAATGTATGACTATGGCGCTATTAAGATCATTTGCAATCACAACATTAAGGGAAGCACCTATGTAAAGGTTGGGCCTCTGAATTACAACATCAACAGCTTTAGCTGCATTGTGTATAATGAATATAAGAAGAAAATTATTTACGATTCTTCCTTCAATTATAGTTATGAAGTTTCGTTTATTAACAGAAAGGAGGTGTATCCCCCGATTGACAAGTATTTGTACTCTCTCAACGCAGCGACGTCGGGCCCTTTGATGTGTCTGAGGGAGGACAAAAAGGAGGACATAAAAAGTCGCACAAGGGGAGGGCTGCTTCCCAAAAGCGTTGCAAAACATATGAAGATTTTTTCCAACTTCTTCCCGAACAATTATGTACACCATGTGCACGAAATTAATGTACTTAACCACTTCTATGTGACCCTCGATTTTACAAAATTCCAGTGGTACATAATTTCGATGAGGGATGACGTCAGCTATGTGAAATTGTTCCTCAGTAATTACAGCTTTTATGTTTACGTGTACGCGGACGGTAAGTTTATTTATGGAGGCTTTAACGAGTACAAGTACATCGAACTAGTGAACGCGAAGAAGGTCTACATTATTTGCGCAAATCTGGGGTTGGGCTTCCCAAAAGAGAACATCAGAACGGACTTCCTCAACCACATAAATGTGAATGATTTAAAGAGGAATTATTTTTTTTTTCAAGATGGAGCTAGCCAAAATGAAATTAAAAAAAAAAAAAAAAATATGAGTATGAATGGAAGCTCCAGAGCGGATGAACAAAATGGCTACCTAGCCCTCAACACACACACCCAATCAGGAAAAAAAAAAAAAAAAAAAGAAAAAAATATGAACGAGTCAGGAGAGAATTCAACAAAGGATGACCACCAAAAGGGGAGCAAGACATGTGTGCAAAGCGATGTGCAGAAAGAATCAGACGAAGAGGAATCTACAAACAGTACGTGCAATCCACGACGCACTATCTTCGACGATTTGGAGCACACGACGCTCCAAGTGCGTAGCAACAAAAATGGTTGCAGCGGTATGTACGATGAAAAGGAAAGAAGTATGCACAATTACTACTCGGGAGAAAGTACCGACACGTTCATATTTATCGTCACGAGGAATGAATACGATTTGTACAGCTGTGTTGGTCTGCATGGGGAGATAATAAAAAATGAGAAAAACGTAGAAGTGTACAAGAAGATGTACAACATGTTCGACTACACGTATGTGAAATCGTATTTGTTAAACAGGGGGGGAGAAGAAAGAGCAAAGAACGGGGCAACATCAAGTAGCCGAAGCGAAAAGCTGGAACAGAGAAATATGAACTTCGAAACACTGCTGGATGGTAAGAAGACGGAAATGAAAAGTATAACCAATTCGTTCATAAAAATGTGTTCTTCTGGATTTTTCTCCTTTTTTTTTAACAAAATTAAATATTATTGCAAAACGGGGATTTTTAAATATTTAAACAAATTCAGCAAGGTGAATGAGAACAGCATCAATTCGCCTCTAACGTGGTACACTTTACTCTATTTTGTAAAAAATGTGGACTACATAAGATCCAAATATTCGCTAAAGCTATCTGCCTACGATGAGAAGGTGAAAGAAATTGACGGGCTGAGTCGCGGGTTTGTCTACATTAACAACCACATGTTGGGAAGCTTCTGGATAACGGACGATGTAGAAAGCTACGAAAATGAAATAAATGAGGAGAAAAAATTAAAAAAAAGAAAAAAAATGAAAAAGGAAAAAAAAACAAAATTTGCAACGAATGAAAATTTAATTAGTATCCCACTAACACGGTACATGCGCATACCGACCGACTGGCTGATTGAAGGAATCAACGTCGTCATCGTGTTTGACGAATTTGGAGGAAACCCCTACAAAGTCGAAATCGTTCGTGAAGTGTTAGAAGGGGGAGTATACCGGCTAACGAAGAAGGAGAAGTATGTAAACTGGGTTTTGTTCCTCTTCATTTTGAGCATTATCGTCTTCATTACGTATTTTTGCTTCAAGGCTCTGCACAATTATTTCAAAATTAAAGAGGAAAAGGAAAGGAACAAGCAGAATTATCAAAATATTATCGAAAACATCATTACGCATAATATTTATGTGAACAGCTCGTACGATGATGCCACGGAAGAGACGGCGTCTGACGACATTCAGAATGTCAGCGAGTTTTTGGACTCCTGACTTGGCGCGTCCTGGCTCCGCGCAGCAGCGATTGATTTTTTTTTGTTATTTTTGCAGTGTAGCGCTGTTATTAAGGCGGCTACTTCGTTGGGAAGTTTCGCCGCTAACCTGTTACACGTGTCGCATTTCTCCTTTTACCCTTTTTTGTTGAATAATCCTTCTGGCGCCTTGGCTTCGTCTGGCCGCCTCCACTGCATTGTCTGCACTTCCCTCACCTTTGCTTCGCCTTTTTTTTTGTTCTCAAATGAATCGTTATTTTTTTTTGACATAACCTTTCAACACGCTGCGCATTCTGCAAGAATGGCAAATGTGCGAGCGCGCCGACATACCCAGATATGTACGTTCACGTAAGTGGACAGCTTTGCACTCACCCAGATGTGTGTGTCGCTCTTGTGATAGACTGCCAAGATGTAATCATTAATTTTTTAAAATCAATTTGCGTCTAATACGATTAGGAAGCACAGAAAAAAGAAAAAAAAGAGAAAAAAGAGAAAAGAGAAAAAAGAAAAAAAAAAAAAAAAAAAAAAAAAAAAAAAAAAAAAAAAAAAAAAAAAAAAAAAAAAAAAAAAAAAAAAATAAAGATAAAGTAAAAATTAAAATCAAAATTAAAATCAAAATTAATATTAAGAATTTTAAAAGATGCGTTTTGGTCTACATTCAAAAGGAACGTTAGGGGAACAAAAACAAAGTATACGTTAAAACAAAAAAATAAAGAAAAAAGTGATGAATGGGAGGTGAGGATGGGAGGCATGTGGATTCGCCTGGATATGGTAACATAGAGACCCCACGAGAGGGGCTACTAAGTGGGGAGGCATCCATATCGACGGAGGCGTGTTGTAGGGTTAGAGCAACACGGGGAGCGCGATAAGAGGGTGACAAAAATGAAGGGGCTAAGGATGGGATGGGGCTAACAAAGCAATGGGGCTAACAAAGCGATGGGGCTAAATTTTATCGCTACCTACACTCTTGCACGTGGGCTGCGTCTTGACTATGCTATCCATGTAAAAGTACAGGATGAAGTTGAAGAAGAAAGGTACGATGATCATCACCACGAGGAGCTTGTACCTCATGTCGGTGATGTGGGCTATGGTTCCCATGACGAACATGTTAAAGATAGGAGACAAGAGGTAAAAAACCAGCAAGGATATAATCTTAGCCGTTAGAACTACAGAAACCCAAATGAAAATATTTTGAAACAAATCCATGTCCATGTATTTTTCTTCAATTTTTTTGTAAATCTCTGAATTTTTATTGTCGTACGTAGTTGGGTTTTCTTTATCCTGATCACCACTTTCGTTTAGCTGAATGCGAATTTCTTCATTTGGGGTTTCATCCGTGAGTAATTTTAACTCATTTTTGTAATCTTCGCAGTTGTTGTTGTAATATTTTTTATATTTGTTGCATTGACTGCACTCTTCGTAGGTGTTTTGTTCTTCCTGAGTGTCGGCTACATCGTCTCTGTCGACATGTCCCTTTGACAGTTCGCGTTTTTTCACTTCCTCCTGGTGTGCGTTTGTCCCGTTTGTCTCGTTCATTGAGCGCATTTCATTCGTTTCATTCGTTTTTCTCAGCCCCTGGACCCTGACTCCCCCGGTTGTCGCGCCTCCGTCGGGGGTGAAGTGCTTTCCCACACTCTTGCACGGGGCCACATTGGGTAGGCCTTTCTCCGTGGTTCCTGGTTTCTTATATTTGGTTACTTCCAATTCGTTTGAACCATGTAGTCCATCCTCATTTGGGGAAGACACATCAGTGGCTTCATTTGAGTTAAACAGATCGGAATTGTCCCCTTGTGGCGGTCCTCCCTTCACATTTGATGTCTTGTAAGCATAATCAGAGTGGCCTTTTTTTGTTCTTATCAGAGTCCCCCCATTTTTTTCATCTTTCCCTTTCTGTTCGTCATTACTGTTGCCAAAATTGACGAAGGAGGAATAATGAGAAAGAGCATCAATCGGCTTGTATATAGACGCTATAGAATCATTGTGCAGGTATTCTTTCCTAAATCTTAGAAACTTAAATAATGAAAATAATTTATACTGTATGTAGAGACCCAATGTAGCATCAATTATGATCTGAATAAAATAAATAGAGCATTCGTCCATTTCAATTTTGTACAAATAGGATAGAAGGTGGTATCGGAAAATGAATATGCATGCAAATATGTTTGTTATGTGTAGTGCTACTGATCCACATATGATAACAATTACGTCCTTCAAAAATTTGATGAATGTTCTTCTTGGCTTCTCGAAGAGGTACTTGGTTAGCAGTATACCTATGGACACACACCCGATGAAGACCTGCACGAACACGCCAAATTCTCCCGGTATTAGAACGCACTGCTCGCTCATTTTTCCTTAGTTCGTCGGTGTGCGCCTTGCGTCGTTGCTTCGCGTTTGCGTTCATTGGGTTGTGATTCGTGCTGGCCGCGCTGCCGCCGTTTGTGCGTCGTTTCTATCTTCCTACTTTTGCTCTTCTAATTTTTCCTAATGTTTTTACTGTTCTTACACTTATTCGTCTTCTTACTCTTTTTACTTTTCTTCCTCTTCTTACTCTTCCTACTTTTCTTACTCTTCTTACTTTTCTTACTCTTCCTATTCTTCTTATTCTTCTTATTCTTCTTATTCTTCTTATCCTGTTTCTTCTTTTTTTTTTTTTCCTTGGGCACCTTCCTCTCAAAGGTATTTACGGCTGCTCCGCTAACGCATAACTTGGTAAAGCACAAAATGCTATTAGGGGCGAAGACAAATCATGTTTATAAATTAAGCAAAAGTTTTGTTTTAGTTTACAAAGCATTAAAACAAGATGTTACATTGGCCGACGCTCAGTGTGGAGGCACCCCTTTCACTTTATGCATGCAGCCTTGGGGATAGCGCGTTTGCTTTTAACCAGCTAGCCATAACGTCGCCCTTGTACTTTTCTTTTGTGCAATTTTGGCTGCGTTCTTCCAAGGGGGTCCCGCGGGGAAAATAAACGCGCAAAAGGCGGGACGTACTCGTATGTACATACAAACATACGTATGGTACGAACTGAGAGCGGCGGGCGTATATTTCTTTGCGGCGCCCCCTGGGGTGTAGTGGCGTGGTGGAAAAAAATTGAATTATCGATTTAACCTTTTTGATCGAACGCGCTGAGGGGAGAAACAACAAAAGAAAATGAAAAAAAGAGAAAAAAAAAAAGTACAAAGAAGCAACAAAATGGCAAAAAAATTATGAACGAGTCATATTTTTTTTTTTCGTTGTTCAGAAAAGAACAAGTAAACGTCGGGAAACAGAAAATTCTAAATTCTTTTGCTGGTACTTTTCTGCGGCCCGTCTGTTGAAGCAAAATTGAGGACTCATTTCAGCGATTTGCGGCCAATTGTTCGGTTGAGGATGCGGGGATGACAAAAAAACAAAGAAAGGAAGGCAAAGAAAAGAAAAACCAAAGGAAAGAAAAACAAAGTAAAGAAAAACCAAAGGAAAGAAAAACAAAGTAAAGAAAAACCAAAGCAAAGAAAAACAAAGCAAAGAAAAGAAAATAAAACAGAACAAATCCAACTCTGTGAGGCAGCCCGCGGAATCAAACGAATGCATACGTTAAATAATCACACACAGAGGAAGCATATTTATGCGCCTAGCTATCCATGCACTTGCGTTTATGTCAAGATGCATACCTGTCCTTTAGGGTGCGACACAGTCAGTCCGCTAAAAAGGGGCGAAATAGAATGAACGGCTGTACAACACTACGTTCACCCCCTTTGCCATTTTAGCTCGTTGCATGCAGAACAGGGAAAATTATTTATACCTTTGCCTTGGTCCAGTTACTCGGACATGTTCCTTCGAATATATATGCAGGTGTATTTCTTTTTGCAAAATGTGTAAGTGCAAAGAACATTGCATTTTTTTCTTCCTTTTGGATTCCCCCTTTGCGCCCTTACTAAAGGCACATGTTCCCCAGGTTAATTTTTTCATTTGGCAGAATGCACTTAGCGGCGCTCTCCGTTCAAGCATAACCTTTGCTGCACAGTTCGTGGCTTTTTTTTAACGAGAGAGCCACCTTTGGAAGGGTTAAACAGAAAGAATGTTGGCTTTAAAAAGACGTTGTCTTTAAAACGATTTTGTCTTTAAAACGATGTTGGCCTTACATGACGCAGTGGGCAACTATTACATTTTTACATACCCAATTTTTTGTTCATGTTACAAGGCAAATTCTTCATTTCGAAATGTGCGTCGCCGAGAATTATTTTATGCAGGTGAGCATATGGTGCTCGCATAGGTTCTTACGCAGGTCAAGTGTGCCAGGGGGATTTTCTTACGGCGTAGAATATAAATGTGCGAAGAAGTGTTTTTTTCCCATGCTCCTTTGTCGGCATGAAAAAAGGAGCTCAGCCAATTTGAAAAAAAAAAAGAAAATACGAGCATCAGAATAGCTATTGGTGCGTCTTATACGATCGGTATCGGAGAGCGTTTCTTCCTGCACTCTTTCGTTAATTAAATAATCATTCGCGAAAAACTCGTCATATGAATGTATGAGATTAATCCGCGCACACAGATATATGGTGCTTCCCCTTACTGCTGCGTCTTTTTTTTATACCCCCCGCAATTGCGCACGTCTTCGTATCCCGCGGTCCAGCACCTATTTTTGCATGAACAATACTTCCGCGTGTGCTCGCAAAAGAAAACGACGACCGCCCTGCTAATGTTTTCCTTGTTCCAGGCACTATTATCGAAGCTGTTTCATATTTCCACTGACAGAAACGGCGTAAGCAGTTGGGGGAAGATATATTCACTTAAATGTTTTTAAAAAAAAAAAAAATTCCCGCATTATGTGCGGTCGGATATATGTTGCCATAATCGGCCCCATTATAAGGTGTTACCCACAACAGTATGTGCGTCCGGCCGTAGTTCTCCTTTTGCAGAGACGTGATTTCTACTAATTTCTGATAAACACAAATAAGTATTGCTTCTACACAGGTTAGGGGCGCGCCGTATGTGCATCGCCCGTGTTTACCCCTGGTGTGCTGGAATATTCACCCCCGTGAAATGAACACAGTTTCACCAACTGATCTTTTAATAACATAGAATGGGTTGCTCATTTGTGATTTTGGAAATATATATCCATTTAAAGAGACAGGGTGTTGCCTGACCCGATTGGCTCGTTAAAGTCATTTTTTGCCTTTAAAAATTCGCGTGCTTTTTTAAATGTTACTTCGTGTGCCTGTTGAGTGTATTGCGGTAGAAAGGAAATTCAAAGGAGCCTTCAATCGAGTGAAATATGTACGCATATGTGGAAGCCAGGTAGCCGATCGCGCAATGCCGCGAGGGAATACTCTTATATGAATAACCCTTGAGAAAAGCCCAAAGGAGGAGGCAAGCACATACGTTCATATTGCTCATTTGATCGAAATGGTGGGATTACTAAAGTGAACATACGGTCTATGCCTTAACACATGACGTGAGGTGAAATTTTTGGGAAAATACAGCGAGAAATTTTATGAGGTAAAAATTAATGGGAATACTTCAAATGCGTAAAACCCTTTGCTCTCCCCCGTTGCAGGGGGCAAAAACGGCTCGCTTGATTTCGCTAGTGCAGCGTATTCGTAAAGATTCTGCCACGTGCACAGCAGTAACGATATATATATAATATATATATTTTTTCTTTTTTTTCTTTATCCACTGAAGGTACATATATATGTAATATAATATGCTATGTATACTACGCACCAAAATAAGTAGCAAGAGGAGGAAGGGTGGCGACCCTACCCCTTTCACAAATTAAAGTCAAACATTTTCCCCCCATATGCATTCAGTACGCAAATATGTACGTATAAAAATATATATGCATTTGAAGCAGCGTAAAATCTTTTGCAAACTTTTCGATACGCATCAAAATGGCAATCCAACTTTCCGTTGTTTTTATTACGTTATATAGTCGCCTTTTTTTATAAGCAGATATTATTACTTTTCCTCCTGCATATATACTCAGGGGTTGAAGTGCCCATAAATTGTGCGATGAGTCAACGCATACACGGAAAAAAAAAAAGGTGTTGTTTTGTTGCTTATTTTTCTTGTTTCTTTGTTTAAGAAAAAAATCTCAATTTATCTGAAAAACTTTTACGAACAATGAGCAATTTTTTTTTCGAATTTTAAATGTGAAGAAGGAAGCTTCATTTATGTAGTAGCTTTTTCCACAGACCGGAATAAACAACATATAAAAAAGAACGTGCATTTTTCTGTATAGCTATTTTTGTATATTCCCCTGTATAGTACTACTTTTTAACTTCTTTTCGTGTTACGTTTACAATTTTTTTGGAAATGGTTAAGTACGCGAAGAAATTGAGGGACTATGGGAAATGTAAGCAAGAGGGAAGAAAAAAAAAAAAAAAGAAAAGAAAGGAAAGGAAGAGAAAAATGAAAAACACCAGATTGTTCCTCATCCCGATTTTTGCACTCAAAGGATGAGAGGATATGGTGGAAGTTTTACGACACGGGGGAGAGAAAAGAAACAGTCCGAGAGGGGAACGGAATGGCAGCCTTCATCTGTTGGACCTGTTGACCTGATGGGAGTTGTGCTCGCATAAAGGCATAGAAGCCTTGTGCCGAACGGCGCGCATGACATATAATCATGTAAAACTCCTTTCGTCATTTTTTTCCCGGAATGATTTGGCGGGTCTCCATTTTTTTCTTCTTTTTGTAGGCGCCAAGGGGGCTGGAATGGATTTAAGAGTCCACTTCAAAAACACCTATGAAACGGCGAGGGCTATAAGGAGAATGAAATTGCTGGACGCGAAAAAGTACCTCAATGACGTCATCGAGAAGAAGAGGTGTGTGCCGTTTCGTAGGTACAACGGAGGTGTTGGAAGAACCAACCAAGCTAAGGAGTTTAACCATACACAGGGCAGGTGGCCCGCGAAATCGTGCAAGTTTTTATTAAACGTCTTGGATAATGTGCAGGCCAATGCAGAGGTAATGACTGACACCTCTACGTGTGACTAGCGCAAGTGGAAATTTGGCAAATCATGGCATCACGATGCTGACCCGTACGACTCGTTCGACCCATCCGACCCGTCGTTTGTCTTCCCCTTCCTTGAAGGCCGCTTTTCAATTTAATTTTTTTTTTTTAATGATGATACGATGACGAGTATGAAAAAGTAAAGAACATTTATTACCGTTTTTAAGTGCATGTTTTATGTATTTACTAATTCGTAATGAATCGATTTCTTTATTTTTAAAGAATGATTATTTGAGGCATTTGGCTGAAAAAGAAGAAAAGAATTAAAATGGAAAGTGGCCGTTTGTGCATACCGACGGGGAGGAGGTGTGTGTGTGCGCCGTGCTCTCTTGAAATGCGTGCATGTATGAGTTCGACGCACTCCACTGTAGTTTTTGGAGCAGACGTGAAAATTTTATACCTGATTAGTTGAGTGCATGTATGGGCGCTTATGTCTGAGTCCGCGGGAAGAAATGTCCTGCACCCACCACATTTTGAGACTTGGCAGGGTAGAGGATGGAAGAATCCGCATAATAGTTTTTTTTTTTTTTTACCCTCCTATGCGTATTTTTTATCTTTTCATTTTCGCGATCCTCCCCCTTTTTTTGTGCGCTCTAGGCAAGAAACCTGGAAGTGAGCAAGCTGAGGCTAATCCACGTGATGGTCAACAGAGCCCGCGCAGGACGAAGAAGAACGTTTAAGGCCCACGGCCGAATCAACCCCTTCATGTCGTCCCCGTGCCACATCCAAGTAATCGCAAAGGAGATTTCCAAGCCAGCCAAAAAGTCCCTGCTGACGAACGCGGAAAAGCAGAAGGAGCTGCCCTTCAAAATCACCTTAAAAAAATTGATCAAATTAAACATTTCGAAGAAGAATTTTGCAAAGAATCAGAAGAAGGCCGCAAATTAGTTTTACAAATTATTGCATGCACGTTCGCATATTTTAACTTTGACCTGAATTTTTATTTTTCCTTTTTTTTTTTTTTTTTTTTTTACCAAATGGGGGTGGTCTGTGAAAAGCGTTTAAAAAGGAGGAAGCGGTAGAGTGGCCAGCAATCCATGCATATGCATATGTACGTTCGTACATATACCCCCCGTGCAGGCTATGGATGGTCGAACGGAACAAACTAAATGCACAAGTATATAAAATTAAAAAAAAAAAAAAGTATCATTTTTAATTCCTGGGCATAAAAGTTCCGCAAGGGAGTAGAGAAAAAATCTGCCTTTTTGAAAGGTCCCTTTCTCGCGCGCTGTCTCTCTTAAGGATTGGTCTTTTCTAGAGAAGTGAATTTGCATGGAATGATCTGCAATGATCCCATAATTGGACATATAATGATGAGGTACAATCGGAGCAATGCAGAATGGGAACGGATCATGTCCCATCCGTGTGAATATAATTCTTAGTCGTCTTTCACGCCACGAGTAAAGACATAATCGGCGCAAAGGCTGAGCACTCGAGAAGGAAGATAAGTCATATGGTTCATAGACGGGATTTTAAAAGGGGTGCCCCAACTGGACGTTTAGCAAGTTTGTGCTCGTTGGGGTGGTTGGAACGAAGTTTTCATCCAGGTGGGGCATTTTTTAGAACAAAAGATTTTCCTGGTGGAGGGTCCGGAAAAGGAAAACATCAAATCGATGGGAAGCATATCACGACGGAGGACACCCTGTAGCAATGTAAAGTGGTAGAAGGGGAGGCAGCGGGAGGATCTATCACGGTATAGGGGCCATACAAAATACATGCACATGCGCATTTACATGTACATATATGTATATAATACATAGACGCTCCTTGTATTTTATTTTTTTTGAGGGGGTGGAACCCCAAAGGGTCAAATTTCAGGATGGCCACTTTCCAAAGCGGAACCTTCTCGCGACGCAAAATTATATTCCCCTCGGTTGAGTAAACTTAATAGGAACTTTTCTTTTTTTTTTTCCTTACGTCTACATAGCATTACAACATGTTTTTTATTTTATTTTTTCCTTTTTACGGTGGGTAATTAGAGAATAATTTTTTGCATTTCTCAAAAGTATGCACTTTTTTTTTTTTTTTGGGAAATTTGCACAATTGGTTTATGTTACATCCCTACGTCATCTGTAGAAAGTGTACCGCTTAAAAGTGATCCTTTAAAAAAAAAAAAAAAAAAAAAAAGTACCTCCATGCGTACAACTGTTCGTACATCCGGCTGTACATCCGCGCGCCGGAATGGTATACCTTTTCTTTTGGAAATGATTTCTTTACTAGAACACGCCCCACAGATGTTAAGATATTTGCGAGAACCATCCAGTCTGCTAAATCCTTCCACAATATACAATACACGAAAGAAAGAAAAGAAGAAAGAAAAAACGTGTCAAAATTTGTCAAATTGTTCCTAATTCTCACAACACTGTAAGGCATTTTTTGTGAAACTAACTGCTAGCGCGTGTTGGGAAAAGTTCGCTCCTAGGGGGTTAAAAAATTGCATGCAGGGTTGGTACGCACAGAGATACATACATGCGTATGTAGGTACATCCATGGAGAAGTTTATGTAGCCCGTCGCCTGGGTGCATATGAAAACACATTTGTTGTTCCTTTTTTTTTGCGACGTCGTCTTTTATTGAGGTAGTTTGTCCCTAAAACGGGAAGAAGCAATGTTTGTGGTGGGAAGTTGTTAATTTCTTTTTTTTTTTTTCTTTCTTTTTTCACCGCTCCATCTGCAATCCCCTTTCCACCCCAACCATCGTTGCACACGGAAAGGGAGCTGCCTTTATAGCGGCCCCTATAGCTGCCTCTATATCTGCCTTCATACATCTTACCAAAATGAACGTAATATTGAGTATAGACCAGAGCACCCAGTCGACGAAGCTGGTTTTTTTTAATGAGGAGTTGAATGTTCTGTATATGAATAGCCTGAACCACGAACAGAAGTGTTTCAAGCCCGGCTGGTACGAACATGACCCTGTGGAAATAATTAATAATCTGTACACACTGATGAATGATGGTTTGAGGGCTCTTAAAGAGAAGCACAAAGAGGTAGTAATAAAATGTATCGGAATTACAAATCAGAGAGAAACAGTGATCATATGGGATAAACTTACAGGCAAGCCCTTGTACAATGCTATTGTGTGGCTGGACACCCGAGTAGAAGACATCGTTGCTCATTTTTCAAAGAAGTATAATAATGATTATTTTCAGAAAAAAACGGGAACATATTTTAATACCTATTTTAGTGCGTTCAAGATTTTATGGCTAATTCAGAACAATGCAGAAATTAAGAAGAAGGTGAAAGAGGGATCCGCCATCATCGGGAATATCAACACTTGGCTGATATATAATTTGACAAATGGGAACAGCTACACAGATGTGACGAATGCTTCTAGGACGCTTCTTATGAATATCCAAACGTTACAGTGGGATGAAGAATTGTGCAAAATGTTTGGTATTACAAATATGTCCGTTCTTCCAGAAATCAAATGTAACAGTTTCAATTTTGGGTCGGTATTATCTGAGCAAGTGCCTGACTATTCGGGTGTACCAATTACGGGGTGTATTGGGGACCAACAAAGTGCATGTATAGGACAAGCTATTTTTGATGAAGGAGAAGCTAAGTGTACCTACGGTACTGGAGTCTTTTTACTTATCAATACAGGGTACAAAGTGGTGTATTCTTCTTGTGGTTTAATTACAACGGTGTGTTACAAATTTAATGAAAATGATCAGGCGAAATATGCTTTGGAGGGTTCCATAGGTACAGCAGGTTCAGGTGTCTCATGGTTGATGAAGAATAATTTAATTTCTCATCCTACTGAAGCTAGCTATATTATGGAAAACTGTGAAGATACAGGAGGGGTCGTGTTCGTGCCAGCTTTTAGTGGTCTTTATGCCCCCAGGTGGAGATCAGATGCCAGGGCATGTATAACGGGTATGACATTCAACACAGAGAGGAAACACATCGTTCGGTCCCTCCTAGAAGGCATCGTTTTTCAGCTGAACGAAATTGTCTACTCGCTCCTCTCAGACATGGGCATAGAAATGCTCCATGTTTTACGCTGCGATGGAGGAATGACCAAAAATAAGGCATTCATGCAATTCAATTCGGATATCATAAACACAAAAATAGAGGTGTCAAAGTATTCAGAAGTAACTGCACTGGGAGCTGCCGTGCTGGCTGGGCTCGGGGTCAAAATATGGGAAGATTTAGATTCCGTTAAGAGCTTAATACGGAATAGCGATTCTACGTTTAATTCTAAAATGGATGAAAAAAATAGGAAGAAGAAAATTTCTGAGTGGGATAAGGCAGTCGAGAGGTCACTCCTGCAGATGTAGCGGCCAATTGCCCCTTTCAGCGACCAGTTGCACCTTGCTGCTTCGCTCCTCCCCCACGTGCCCCGTTTTGTGCACACTCCTCAGCTTCTTTCTCGTGTGCTGTTACTACACCTGCGCCGCTGTGCGAATGTATATGCATATGTATATATATACGTAATATTTCCGTGTTCGTTCCTTGTACCAGTACCACATTTAAATAAAATAGACGCATCTATTGCACACGCGTGTATGCACCTTGCAGATATCTTTGCGCAGTTCAGTCGCCGCGTATAATTCATCGAAAAAGGAAGAGGCATCTAATCAGCGCTTGGCCTACTGACGGGCCTGAATTTAAAAAAAAATTTCTTTTTTTTTTTTTATTTCCCTATTTATCATTTTAAATGTGGACCCGTTTTGATGAGATGCAAAGCAAACCATCCCATTTAAAAAAGAAGAAAATTAAGAATAGCCAAATTGTGAACACTGATTTTGCCACCAAGAGGCCCATTCTCGCATAAATGCGTTTATTACCCTGCAGTATGCTTCATTGCCTGCCTACGAATTTTCCCCGTTCGAGTTTTCCTTTAATTTTCTGATCGCGAAGAGGGAAATTTCATAAAACGGCCTTTCACCATTGATGTACGCGTTAGAGAAAAGGGAAGGGATTATTATTTTTTCCCATCAAAGGTGGATAGTTTGGCCGTTTACCAGCGCCTGTAGGCGTGCTCTTTATGGAGGATACGCTGGAAAGCGCAGTGTGGTTAGTTTATTGGTCGGTTGTTCAGCTGGTAAGTTGCTAAGCTGCTCACCTGTCCACTTTCCCCCCGTTCAGCTGATTTTTAATTTAATTTTCCTAAAAATCAGTGTGTAGAAATTTAGCCAACATTTCTCACTATCACACGCGAGGCGAGGCACTAACGTTTATGCGGAACGGTGAAAGGACAGCAGCGCGGAGTGATTCTACTCTTCCCTCGGGAGAAAATAGGAAAATGTAATTTTTCATGTTGCTGTAAATGTTGGAAAGTGCGCTCAGGTTAAGAAAAATTCTCTGATGAAGACGCGCAAAGAGGAAAGAAGCAATTGTGTACAGATTTTTATCAAAATGTGCTAATGTTCATGTAAACTATTTTAAGGGTAAATTTCCGTCTTCCCCTTCTGAACGGAAAAGTAATCGCTGACATGGGTTAAAACCGATGCGGTGTTGTTTAGTAGGAGGCGGCGAAACCGTTTGGATGCCTTCAGATCAGAAAGGCACCCCGAATATGAGAAAATGTGTACGTTAACGCGCACTCATACACGTGTATACGCAGTTGTGTACGCCTTACGTGGGAACTTTTTACCAAATTGGAAAGAAGAATTTAGCCTCCCCCATCCAGTGTAGTACATCATATACATATATAATGTACACACCAATTTACGCCCCATTTTTCTTGTGTTGGATAAACGTGAAAAAAAACTGTATAGAAATGAAGAGGGGGGAAAAATCGCCACAAATCCAAAGCGATGCAATTCGTTTTTTACGCGTTGAGCCATTGCGGTTAAACATTTTCTGCGAATTTTACTTCGCATTTTTGCTAGTAATTTTTTTACTGTTCACCTTTTTACTTTTTCTTTTTCCCCTCTTGCACATTCATTAGTGAACTTTTTTAATCGTATTTTTCCCATTTTTCAGCCCATTCTGTTCACTTTTTGCAGTGCGATTTGTTCTACAACGTTTCGATGGGCAACAACGGAATATCTGCAGATTTGGCGGTACGACCAAGTTGTCGCTTGCAACCCGTTTTTCTTTGTAACAGAACGGGATGTTTCGCTT